>NW_027616727.1:0-200973 GCF_964187855.1 Myxine glutinosa
GCGAAAAGTGGTTTTTTAACACTATCACAAGTGCAAAAAGTGTTTTTTCCACACTAACACAAGTGCGAAAAGTGGTTTTTCAACACTAACACAAGTGCGAAAAGTGGTTTTTCAACACTATCACAAGTTCAAAAAGTGTTTTTTTCCACAACAATACAAGTGCAAAAGTGGTTTCCTGCACCAACACAAGTGCGAATAGTGGTTTTTCAACACTAACACAAGTGCGAAAAGTGGTTTTTCAACACAAACACAAGTGCGAAAAGTGGTTTTTCAACACTAACACAAGTGCGAAAAGTGGTTTTTCCACAATAATACAAGTGCAAAAGTGGTTTCCTGCACCAACACATGTGCGAATAGTGGTTTTTCAACACTAACACAAGTGCGAAAAGTGGTTTTTCCACACTAACACAAGTGCAAAAGTGGTTTCCTGCACCAACACAAGTGCGAAAAGTGGTTTTTCAACACTAAAACAAGTGCGAAAAGTGGTTTTTCAACACTATCACAAGTGCAAAAAGTGTTTTTTCCACACTAATACAAGTGCAAAAGTGGTTTCCTGCACCAACACAAGTGCGAAAAGTGGTTTTTCAACACTAACACAAGTGCAAAAAGTGTTTTTTCCACACTAATACAAGTGCAAAAGTGGTTTCCTGCACCAACACAAGTGCGAAAAGTGGTTTTTCAACACTATCACAAGTGCAAAAAGTGTTTTTTCAACACTAACACAAGTGCGAAAAGTGGTTTTTCAACACTAACACAAGTGCGAAAAGTGGTTTTTCCACACTAATACAAGTGCAAAAGTAGTTTCCTGCACCAACACAAGTGCGAATAGTGGTTTTTCAACACTAACACAAGTGCGAAAAGTGGTTTTTCAACACTAACGCAAGTGCGAAAAGGGGTTTTTCCACACTAACACAAGTGCAAAAGTGGTTTCCTGCACCAACGCAAGAGCGAAAAGTGGTTTTTCGACACTAACACAAGTGCGAAAAGTGGTTTTTCAACACTATCACAAGTGCAAAAAGTGTTTTTTCCACACTAATACAAGTGCAAAAGTGGTTTCCTGCACCAACACAAGTGCGAAAAGTGGTTTTTCAACACTAACACAAGTGCGAAAAGTGGTTTTTCCACACTAATACAAGTGCAAAAGTGGTTTCCTGCACCAACACAAGTGCGAAAAGTGGTTTTTCAACACTAACACAAGTGCGAAAAGTGGTTTATCAACACTATCACAAGTGCAAAAAGTGTTTTTTCCACACTAATACAAGTGCAAAAGTGGTTTCCTGCACCAACACAAGTGTGAAAAGTGGTTTTTCAACACTAACACAAGTGCGAAAAGTGGTTTTTCAACACTAACACAAGAGTGAAAAGTGGTTTTTCAACACTAACACAAGTGTGAAAAGTGGTTTTTCAACACTAACACAAGTGCGAAAAGTGGTTTTTGAACACTAACACAAGTGCGAAAAGTGGTTTTTCCACACTAATACAAGTGCAAAAGTGGTTTCCTGCACCAACACATGTGCGAATAGTGGTTTTTCAACACTAACACAAGTGCGAAAAGTGGTTTTTCAACAATAACTCAAGTGCGAAAAGTGGTTTTTCCACACTAACACAAGTGCAAAAGTGGTTTCCTGCACCAACACAAGTGCGAAAAGTGGTTTTTCAACACTAACACAAGTGCGAAAAGTGGTTTTTCAACACTATCACAAGTGCAAAAAGTGTTTTTTCCACACTAATACAAGTGCAAAAGTGGTTTCCTGCACCAACACAAGTGCGAAAAGTGGTTTTTCAACACTAACACAAGTGCAAAAAGTGTTTTTTCCACACTAATACAAGTGCAAAAGTGGTTTCCTGCACCAACACAAGTGCGAAAAGTGGTTTTTCAACACTATCACAAGTGCAAAAAGTATTTTTTCAACACTAACACAAGTGCGAAAAGTGGTTTTTCAACACTAACACAAGTGCGAAAAGTGGTTTTTCCACACTAATACAAGTGCAAAAGTAGTTTCCTGCACCAACACAAGTGCGAATAGTGGTTTTTCAACACTAACACAAGTGCGAAAAGTGGTTTTTCAACACTAACGCAAGTGCGAAAAGGGGTTTTTCCACACTAACACAAGTGCAAAAGTGGTTTCCTGCACCAACGCAAGAGCGAAAAGTGGTTTTTCAACACTAACACAAGTGCTAAAAGTGGTTTTTCAACACTATCACAAGTGCAAAAAGTGTTTTTTCCACACTAATACAAGTGCAAAAGTGGTTTTCTGCACCAACACAGGTGCGAAAAGTGGTTTTTCAACACTATCACAAGTGCAAAAAGTGTTTTTTCAACACTAACACAAGTGCGAAAAGTGGTTTTTCCACACTAATACAAGTGCAAAAGTGGTTTCCTGCACCAACACAAGTGCGAAAAGTGGTTTTTCAACACTAACACAAGTGCGAAAAGTGGTTTATCAACACTATCACAAGTGCAAAAAGTGTTTTTTCCACACTAATACAAGTGCAAAAGTGGTTTCCTGCACCAACACAAGTGTGAAAAGTGGTTTTTCAACACTAACACAAGTGCGAAAAGTGGTTTTTCAACACTAACACAAGAGTGAAAAGTGGTTTTTCAACACTAACACAAGTGTGAAAAGTGGTTTTTCAACACTAACACAAGTGCGAAAAGTGGTTTTTCAACACTAACACAAGTGCGAAAAGTGGTTTTTCAACACTATCACAAGTGCGAAAAGTGGTTTTTAAACACTAACACAAGTGCGAAAAGTGGTTTTTCAACACTATCACAAGTGCGAAAAGTGGTTTTTCAATACTAACACAAGTGCAAAAGTGGTTTCCTGCACCAACACAGGTGCGAAAAGTGGTTTTTCAACACTATCACAAGTGCAAAAAGTGTTTTTTCCACACTAATACAAGTGCAAAAGTGGTTTCCTGCACCAACACAAGTGTGAAAAGTGGTTTTTCAACACTAACACAAGTGCGAAATGTGGTTTTTCAACACTAACACAAGTGCGAAAAGTGGTTTTTCAACACGAACACAAGTGCGAAAAGTGGTTTTTCCACACTAATACAAGTGCAAAAGTGGTTTCCTGCACCAACACAAGTGCGAATAGTGGTTTTTCAACACTAACACAAGTGCGAAAAGTGGTTTTTCAACATTAACACAAGTGCGAAAAGTGGTTTTTCCACACGAATACAAGTGCAAAAGTTGTTTCCTGCACCAACACAAGTGCGAAAAGTGTTTTTTCAACACTAACACAAGTGCGAAATGTGGTTTTTCAACACTAACACAAGTGCGAAAAGTGGTTTTTCCACAATAATACAAGTGCAAAAGTGGTTTCCTGCACAAACACAAGTGCGAATAGTGGTTTTTCAACACTAACACAAGTGCGAAAAGTGGTTTTTCAACACTAACACAAGTGCGAAAAGTGGTTTTTCAACACTATCACAAGTGCAAAAAGTGGTTTTTCCACACTAATACAAGTGCAAAAGTGGTTTCCTGCACCAACACAAGTGCGAAAAGTGGTTTTTCAACACTAACACAAGTGCGAAAAGTGGTTTTTCAACACCAACACAGGTGCGAAAAGTGGTTTTTCAACACTATCACAAGTGCAAAAAGTGGTTTTTCTACACTAATGCAAGTGCGAAAAGTGGTTTTTCAACACTAACACAAGTGCGAAAAGTGGTTTTTCCACACTAATACAAGTGCAAAAGTGGTTTCCTGCACCAACACATGTGCGAATAGTGGTTTTTCAACACTAACACAAGTGCGAAAAGTGGTTTTTCAACACTAACGCAAGTGCGAAAAGTGTTTTTTCTACACTAATGCAAGTGCAAAAGTGGTTTTTCAACACTAACACAAGTGCGAAAAGTGGTTGTTCCACACTAATACAAGTGCAAAAGTGGTTTCCTGCACCAACACAAGTGCGAAAAGTGGTTTTTCAACACTAACACACGTGCGAAAAGTGGTTTTTTAACACTATCACAAGTGCAAAAAGTGTTTTTTCCACACTAACACAAGTGCGAAAAGTGGTTTTTCAACACTAACACAAGTGCGAAAAGTGGTTTTTCAACACTATCACAAGTGCAAAAAGTGTTTTTTTCCACACCAATACAAGTGCAAAAGTGGTTTCCTGCACCAACACAAGTGCGAATAGTGGTTTTTCAACACTAACACAAGTGCGAAAAGTGGTTTTTCAACACAAACACAAGTGCGAAAAGTGGTTTTTCAACACTAACACAAGTGCGAAAAGTGGTTTTTCCACACTAATACAAGTGCAAAAGTGGTTTCCTGCACCAACACATGTGCGAATAGTGGTTTTTCAACACTAACACAAGTGCGAAAAGTGGTTTTTCCACACTAACACAAGTGCAAAAGTGGTTTCCTGCACCAACACAAGTGCGAAAAGTGGTTTTTCAACACTAACACAAGTGCGAAAAGTGGTTTTTCAACACTATCACAAGTGCAAAAAGTGTTTTTTCCACACTAATACAAGTGCAAAAGTGGTTTCCTGCACCAACTCAAGTGCGAAAAGTGGTTTTTCAACACTAACACAAGTGCAAAAAGTGTTTTTTCCACACTAATACAAGTGCAAAAGTGGTTTCCTGCACCAACACAAGTGCGAAAAGTGGTTTTTCAACACTATCACAAGTGCAAAAAGTGTTTTTTCAACACTAACACAAGTGCGAAAAGTGGTTTTTCAACACTAACACAAGTGCGAAAAGTGGTTTTTCCACACTAATACAAGTGCAAAAGTAGTTTCCTGCACCAACACAAGTGCGAATAGTGGTTTTTCAACACTAACACAAGTGCGAAAAGTGGTTTTTCAACACTAACGCAAGTGCAAAAAGGGGTTTTTCCACACTAACACAAGTGCAAAAGTGGTTTCCTGCACCAACGCAAGAGCGAAAAGTGGTTTTTCAACACTAACACAAGTGCGAAAAGTGGTTTTTCAACACTATCACAAGTGCAAAAAGTGTTTTTTCCACACTAATACAAGTGCAAAAGTGGTTTTCTGCACCAACACAGGTGCGAAAAGTGGTTTTTCAACACTATCACAAGTGCAAAAAGTGTTTTTTCAACACTAACACAAGTGCGAAAAGTGGTTTTTCCACACTAATACAAGTGCAAAAGTGGTTTCCTGCACCAACACAAGTGCGAAAAGTGGTTTTTCAACACTAACACAAGTGCGAAAAGTGGTTTTTCAACACTAACACAAGAGTGAAAAGTGGTTTTTCAACACTAACACAAGTGCGAAAAGTGGTTTTTCAACACTAACACAAGTGCGAAAAGTGGTTTTTCAACACTAACACAAGTGCGAAAAGTGGTTTTTCAACACTATCACAAGTGCGAAAAGTGGTTTTTAAACACTAACACAAGTGCGAAAAGTGGTTTTTCAACACTATCACAAGTGCGAAAAGTGGTTTTTCAATACTAACACAAGTGCAAAAGTGGTTTCCTCCACCAACACAGGTGCGAAAAGTGGTTTTTCAACACTATCACAAGTGCAAAAAGTGTTTTTTCCTCACTAATACAAGTGCAAAAGTGGTTTCCTGCACCAACACAAGTGTGAAAAGTGGTTTTTCAACACTAACACAAGTGCGAAAAGTGGTTTTTCAACACTAACACAAGTGCGAAAAGTGGTTTTTCAACACGAACACAAGTGCGAAAAGTGGTTTTTCCACACTAATACAAGTGCAAAAGTGGTTTCCTGCACCAACACAAGTGCGAATAGTAGTTTTTCAACACTAACACAAGTGCGAAAAGTGGTTTTTCAACACTAACACAAGTGCGAAAAGTGGTTTTTCCACACTAATACAAGTGTAAAAGTGGTTTCCTGCACCAACACAAGTGCGAAAAGTGGTTTTTCAACACTAAGACAAGTGCGAAATGTGGTTTTTCAACACTAACACAAGTGCGAAAAGTGGTTTTTCCACAATAATACAAGTGCAAAAGTGGTTTCCTGCACAAACACAAGTGCGAATAGTGGTTTTTCAACACTAACACAAGTGCGAAAAGTGGTTTTTCAACACTAACACAAGTGTGAAAAGTGGATTTTCAACACTAACACAAGTGCAAAAAGTGGTTTTTCAACACTATCACAAGTGCGAAAAGTGGTTTTTCAACACTAACACAAGTGCGAAAAGTGGTTTTTCAACACTATCACAAGTGCAAAAAGTGGTTTTTCCACACTAATACAAGTGCAAAAGTGGTTTCCTGCACCAACACAAGTGCGAAAAGTGGTTTTTCAACACTAACACAAGTGCGAAAAGTGGTTTTTCAACACTATCACAAGTGCAAAAAGTGGATTTTCAACACTAACACAAGTGCGAAAAGTGGTTTTTCAACACTAACACAGGTGCGAAAAGTGGTTTTCCACACTAATACAAGTGCAAAAGTGGTTTCCTGCACCAACACATGTGCGAATAGTGGTTTTTCAACACTAACGCAAGTGCGAAAAGTGTTTTTTCTACACTAATGCAAGTGCAAAAGTGGTTTTTCAACACTAACACAAGTGCGAAAAGTGGTTGTTCCACACTAATACAAGTGCAAAAGTGGTTTCCTGCACCAACACAAGTGCGAAAAGTGGTTTTTCAACACTAACACACGTGCGAAAAGCGGTTTTTCAACACTATCACAAGTGCAAAAAGTGTTTTTTCCACACTAACACAAGTGCGAAAAGTGGATTTTCAACACTAACACAAGTGCGAAAAGTGGTTTTTCAACACTATCACAAGTGCAAAAAGTGTTTTTTTCCACACCAATACAAGTGCAAAAGTGGTTTCCTGCACCAACAGAAGTGCGAATAGTGGTTTTTCAACACTAACACAAGTGCGAAAAGTGGTTTTTCAACACGAACACAAGTGCGAAAAGTGGTTTTTCAACACTAACACAAGTGCGAAAAGTGGTTTTTCCACACTAATACAAGTGCAAAAGTGGTTTCCTGCACAAACACATGTGTGAATAGTGGTTTTTCAACACTAACACAAGTGCGAAAAGTGGTTTTTCAACACTAACGCAAGTGCGAAAAGTGGTTTTTCCACACTAACACAAGTGCGAAAAGTGGTTTTTCAACACTAACACAAGTGCGAAAAGTGGTTTTTCAACACTATCACAAGTGCAAAAAGTGTTTTTTTCCACACCAATACAAGTGCAAAAGTGGTTTCCTGCACCAACACAAGTGCGAATAGTAGTTTTTCAACACTAACACAAGTGCGAAAAGTGGTTTTTCAACACTAACATAAGTGCGAAAAGTGGTTTTTCCACACTAATACAAGTGTAAAAGTGGTTTCCTGCACCAACACAAGTGCGAAAAGTGGTTTTTCAACACTAACACAAGTGCGAAATGTGGTTTTTCAACACTAACACAAGTGCGAAAAGTGGTTTTTCCACAATAATACAAGTGCAAAAGTGGTTTCCTGCACAAACACAAGTGCGAATAGTGGTTTTTCAACACTAACACAAGTGCGAAAAGTGGTTTTTCAACACTAACACAAGTGTGAAAAGTGGATTTTCAACACTAACACAAGTGCAAAAAGTGGTTTTTCAACACTATCACAAGTGCGAAAAGTGGTTTTTCAACACTAACACAAGTGCGAAAAGTGGTTTTTCAACACTATCACAAGTGCAAAAAGTGGTTTTTCCACACTAATACAAGTGCAAAAGTGGTTTCCTGCACCAACACAAGTGCGAAAAGTGGTTTTTCAACACTAACACAAGTGCGAAAAGTGGTTTTTCAACACTATCACAAGTGCAAAAAGTGGATTTTCAACACTAACACAAGTGCGAAAAGTGGTTTTTCAACACTAACACAGGTGCGAAAAGTGGTTTTCCACACTAATACAAGTGCAAAAGTGGTTTCCTGCACCAACACATGTGCGAATAGTGGTTTTTCAACACTAACGCAAGTGCGAAAAGTGTTTTTTCTACACTAATGCAAGTGCAAAAGTGGTTTTTCAACACTAACACAAGTGCGAAAAGTGGTTGTTCCACACTAATACAAGTGCAAAAGTGGTTTCCTGCACCAACACAAGTGCGAAAAGTGGTTTTTCAACACTAACACACGTGCGAAAAGCGGTTTTTCAACACTATCACAAGTGCAAAAAGTGTTTTTTCCACACTAACACAAGTGCGAAAAGTGGATTTTCAACACTAACACAAGTGCGAAAATTGGTTTTTCAACACTATCACAAGTGCAAAAAGTGTTTTTTTCCACACCAATACAAGTGCAAAAGTGGTTTCCTGCACCAACAGAAGTGCGAATAGTGGTTTTTCAACACTAACACAAGTGCGAAAAGTGGTTTTTCAACACGAACACAAGTGCGAAAAGTGGTTTTTCAACACTAACACAAGTGCGAAAAGTGGTTTTTCCACACTAATACAAGTGCAAAAGTGGTTTCCTGCACAAACACATGTGTGAATAGTGGTTTTTCAACACTAACACAAGTGCGAAAAGTGGTTTTTCAACACTAACGCAAGTGCGAAAAGTGGTTTTTCCACACTAACACAAGTGCGAAAAGTGGTTTTTCAACACTAACACAAGTGCGAAAAGTGGTTTTTCAACACTATCACAAGTGCAAAAAGTGTTTATTTCCACACCAATACAAGTGCAAAAGTGGTTTCCTGCACCAACACAAGTGCGAATAGTGGTTTTTCAACACTAACACAAGTGCGAAAAGTGGTTTTTCAACATGAACACAAGTGCGAAAAGTGGTTTTTCAACACTAACACAAGTGCGAAAAGTGGTTTTTCCACACTAATACAAGTGCAAAAGTGGTTTCCTGCACCAACACATGTGCAAATAGTGGTTTTTCAACACTAACACAAGTGCGAAAAGTGGTTTTTCAACACTAACGCAAGTGCGAAAAGTGGTTTTTCCACACTAACACAAGTGCAAAAGTGGTTTCCTGCACCAACACAAGTGCGAAAAGTGGTTTTTCAACACTAACACAAGTGCGAAAAGTGGTTTTTCAACACTATCACAAGTGCAAAAAGTGTTTTTTCCACACTAATACAAGTGCAAAAGTGGTTTCCTGCACCAACACAAGTGCGAAAAGTGGTTTTTCAACACTAACACAAGTGCAAAAAGTGTTTTTTCCACACTAATACAAGTGCAAAAGTGGTTTCCTGCACCAACACAAGTGCGAAAAGTGGTTTTTCAACACTATCACAAGTGCAAAAAGTGTTTTTTCAACACTAACACAAGTGCGAAAAGTGGTTTTTCAACACTAACACAAGTGCGAAAAGCGGTTTTTCCACACTAATACAAGTGCAAAAGTAGTTTCCTGCACCAACACAAGTGCGAATAGTGGTTTTTCAACACTAACACAAGTGCGAAAAGTGGTTTTTCAACACTAACGCAAGTGCGAAAAGGGGTTTTTCCACACTAACACAAGTGCAAAAGTGGTTTCCTGCACCAACGCAAGAGCGAAAAGTGGTTTTTCAACACTAACACAAGTGCGAAAAGTGGTTTTTCAACACTATCACAAGTGCAAAAAGTGTTTTTTCCACACTAATACAAGTGCAAAAGTGGTTTCCTGCACCAACACAGGTGCGAAAAGTGGTTTTTCAACACTATCACAAGTGCAAAAAGTGTTTTTTCAACACTAACACAAGTGCGAAAAGTGGTTTTTCCACACTAATACAAGTGCAAAAGTGGTTTCCTGCACCAACACAAGTGCGAAAAGTGGTTTTTGAACACTAACACAAGTGCGAAAAGTGGTTTATCAACACTAATACAAGTGCAAAAGTGGTTTCCTGCACAAACACAAGTGCGAAAAGTGGTTTTTCAACACTAACACAAGTGCGAAAAGTGGTTTTTCAACACTAACACAAGTGCGAAAAGTGGTTTTTCCACACTAATACAAGTGCAAAAGTAGATTCCTGCACCAACACAAGTGCGAATAGTGGTTTTTCAACACTAACACAAGTGCGAAAAGTGGTTTTTCAACACTAACGCAAGTGCGAAAAGGGGTTTTTCCACACTAACACAAGTGCAAAAGTGGTTTCCTGCACCAACTCAAGGGCGAAAAGTGGTTTTTCAACACTAACACAAGTGCGAAAAGTGGTTTTTCAACACTATCACAAGTGCAAAAAGTGTTTTTTCCACACTAATACAAGTGCAAAAGTGGTTTTCTGCACCAACACAGGTGCGAAAAGTGGTTTTTCAATACTATCACAAGTGCAAAAAGTGTTTTTTCAACACTAACACAAGTGCGAAAAGTGGTTTTTCCACACTAATACAAGTGCAAAAGTGGTTTCCTGCACCAACACAAGTGCGAAAAGTGGTTTTTCAACACTAACACAAGTGCGAAAAGTGGTTTATCAACACTATCACAAGTGCAAAAAGTGTTTTTTCCACACTAATACAAGTGCAAAAGTGGTTTCCTGCACCAACACAAGTGTGAAAAGTGGTTTTTCAACACTAACACAAGTGCGAAAAGTGGTTTTTCAACACTAACACAAGAGTGAAAAGTGGTTTTTCAACACTAACACAAGAGTGAAAAGTGGTTTTTCAACACTAACACAAGTGCAAAAAGTGGTTTTTCCACACTAATACAAGTGCAAACGTGGTTTCCTGCACCAACACAAGTGCGAAAAGTGGTTTTTCAACACTAACACAAGTGCAAAATGTGGTTTTTCTCCACTAACACAAGTGCGAAAAGTGGTTTTGCCACACTAATACAAGTGCAAAAGTGGTTTCCTGCATCAACACAAGTGCGAATAGTGGTTTTTCAACACTAACACAAGTGCGAAAAGTGGTTTTTCAACACTAACACAAGTGCGAAAAGTGGATTTTCAACACTAACACAAGTGCGAAAAGTTGTTTTTCAACACTATCACAAGTGCAAAAAGTCTTTTTTCCACACTAATACAAGTGCAAAAGTGGTTTCCTGCACCAACACAAGTGTGAAAAGTGGTTTTTCAACACTAACATAAGTGCGAAAAGTGGTTTTTCAACACTAACACAAGTGCGAAAAGTGGTTTTTCCACACTAATACAAGTGCAAAAGTGGTTTCCTGCACCAACACATGTGCAAATAGTGGTTTTTCAACACTAACACAAGTGCGAAAAGTGGTTTTTCAACACTAACGCAAGTGCGAAAAGTGGTTTTTCCACACTAACACAAGTGCAAAAGTGGTTTCCTGCACCAACACAAGTGCGAAAAGTGGTTTTTCAACACTAACACAAGTGCGAAAAGTGGTTTTTCAACACTATCACAAGTGCAAAAAGTGTTTTTTCCACACTAATACAAGTGCAAAAGTGGTTTCCTGCACCAACACAAGTGCGAAAAGTCGTTTTTCAACACTAACACAAGTGCAAAAAGTGTTTTTTCCACACTAATACAAGTGCAAAAGTGGTTTCCTGCACCAACACAAGTGCGAAAAGTGGTTTTTCAACACTATCACAAGTGCAAAAAGTGTTTTTTCAACACTAACACAAGTGCGAAAAGTGGTTCTTCAACACTAACACAAGTGCGAAAAGCGGTTTTTCCACACTAATACAAGTGCAAAAGTAGTTTCCTGCACCAACACAAGTGCGAATAGTGGTTTTTCAACACTAACACAAGTGCGAAAAGTGGTTTTTCAACACTAACGCAAGTGCGAAAAGGGGTTTTTCCACACTAACACAAGTGCAAAAGTGGTTTCCTGCACCAACGCAAGAGCGAAAAGTGGTTTTTCAACACTAACACAAGTGCGAAAAGTGGTTTTTCAACACTATCACAAGTGCAAAAAGTGTTTTTTCCACACTAATACAAGTGCAAAAGTGGTTTCCTGCACCAACACAGGTGCGAAAAGTGGTTTTTCAACACTATCACAAGTGCAAAAAGTGTTTTTTCAACACTAACACAAGTGCGAAAAGTGGTTTTTCCACACTAATACAAGTGCAAAAGTGGTTTCCTGCACCAACACAAGTGCGAAAAGTGGTTTTTGAACACTAACACAAGTGCGAAAAGTGGTTTATCAACACTAATACAAGTGCAAAAGTGGTTTCCTGCACAAACACAAGTGCGAAAAGTGGTTTTTCAACACTAACACAAGTGCGAAAAGTGGTTTTTCAACACTAACACAAGTGCGAAAAGTGGTTTTTCCACACTAATACAAGTGCAAAAGTAGATTCCTGCACCAACACAAGTGCGAATAGTGGTTTTTCAACACTAACACAAGTGCGAAAAGTGGTTTTTCAACACTAACGCAAGTGCGAAAAGGGGTTTTTCCACACTAACACAAGTGCAAAAGTGGTTTCCTGCACCAACTCAAGAGCGAAAAGTGGTTTTTCAACACTAACACAAGTGCGAAAAGTGGTTTTTCAACACTATCACAAGTGCAAAAAGTGTTTTTTCCACACTAATACAAGTGCAAAAGTGGTTTTCTGCACCAACACAGGTGCGAAAAGTGGTTTTTCAACACTATCACAAGTGCAAAAAGTGTTTTTTCAACACTAACACAAGTGCGAAAAGTGGTTTTTCCACACTAATACAAGTGCAAAAGTGGTTTCCTGCACCAACACAAGTGCGAAAAGTGGTTTTTCAACACTAACACAAGTGCGAAAAGTGGTTTATCAACACTATCACAAGTGCAAAAAGTGTTTTTTCCACACTAATACAAGTGCAAAAGTGGTTTCCTGCACCAACACAAGTGTGAAAAGTGGTTTTTCAACACTAACACAAGTGCGAAAAGTGGTTTTTCAACACTAACACAAGAGTGAAAAGTGGTTTTTCAACACTAACACAAGAGTGAAAAGTGGTTTTTCAACACTAACACAAGTGCAAAAAGTGGTTTTTCCACACTAATACAAGTGCAAACGTGGTTTCCTGCACCAACACAAGTGCGAAAAGTGGTTTTTCAACACTAACACAAGTGCAAAATGTGGTTTTTCTCCACTAACACAAGTGCGAAAAGTGGTTTTGCCACACTAATACAAGTGCAAAAGTGGTTTCCTGCATCAACACAAGTGCGAATAGTGGTTTTTCAACACTAACACAAGTGCGAAAAGTGGTTTTTCAACACTAACACAAGTGCGAAAAGTGGATTTTCAACACTAACACAAGTGCGAAAAGTTGTTTTTCAACACTATCACAAGTGCAAAAAGTCTTTTTTCCACACTAATACAAGTGCAAAAGTGGTTTCCTGCACCAACACAAGTGTGAAAAGTGGTTTTTCAACACTAACATAAGTGCGAAAAGTGGTTTTTCAACACTAACACAAGTGCGAAA
Source organism: Myxine glutinosa (assembly GCF_964187855.1). NCBI lineage: Eukaryota > Metazoa > Chordata > Myxini > Myxiniformes > Myxinidae > Myxine > Myxine glutinosa. The sequence continues at coordinate 13,206 of NW_027616727.1, forward strand.
AGTGGTTTTTCAACACTATCACAAGTGCAAAAAGTGTTTTTTCCACACTAATACAAGTGCAAAAGTGGTTTCCTGCACCAACATAAGTGTGAAAAGTGGTTTTTCAACATTAATACAAGTGCGAAAAGTGGTTTTTCAACACTAACACAAGTGCGAAAAGTGGTTTTTCAACACTATCACAAGTGCAAAAAGTGTTTTTTCCACACTAATACAAGTGCAAAAGTGGTTTCCTGCACCAACACAAGTGCGAAAAGTGGTTTTTCAACACTAACACAAGTGCAAAAAGGGTTTTTTCCACACTAATACAAGTGCAAAAGTGGTTTCCTGCACCAACACAAGTGCGAAAAGTGGTTTTTCAACACTATCACAAGTGCAAAAAGTGTTTTTTAAACACTAACACAAGTGCGAAAAGTGGTTTTTCCACACTAATACAAGTGCAAAAGTAGTTTCCTGCACCAACACAAGTGCGAATAGTGGTTTTTCAACACTAACACAAGTGCGAAAAGTGGTTTTTCAACACTAACGCAAGTGCGAAAAGGGGTTTTTCCACACTAACACAAGTGCAAAAGTGGTTTCCTGCACCAACACAAGTGCGAATAGTGGTTTTTCAACACTAACACAAGTGCGAAAAGTGGTTTTTCAACACTATCACAAGTGCAAAAAGTGTTTTTTCCACACTAATACAAGTGCAAAAGTGGTTTCCTGCACCAACACAAGTGTGAAAAGTGGTTTTTCAACACTAACACAAGTGCGAAAAGTGGTTTTTCAACACTAACACAAGAGTGAAAAGTGGTTTTTCAACACTAACACAAGAGTGAAAAGTGGTTTTTCAACACTAACACAAGTGCAAAAAGTGGTTTTTCCACACTAATACAAGTGCAAACGTGGTTTCCTGCACCAACACAAGTGCGAAAAGTGGTTTTTCAACACTAACACAAGTGCAAAATGTGGTTTTTCTCCACTAACACAAGTGCGAAAAGTGGTTTTGCCACACTAATACAAGTGCAAAAGTGGTTTCCTGCATCAACACAAGTGCGAATAGTGGTTTTTCAACACTAACACAAGTGCGAAAAGTGGTTTTTCAACACTAACACAAGTGCGAAAAGTGGATTTTCAACACTAACACAAGTGCGAAAAGTTGTTTTTCAACACTATCACAAGTGCAAAAAGTCTTTTTTCCACACTAATACAAGTGCAAAAGTGGTTTCCTGCACCAACACAAGTGTGAAAAGTGGTTTTTCAACACTAACATAAGTGCGAAAAGTGGTTTTTCAACACTAACACAAGTGCGAAAAGTGGTTTTTCAACACTATCACAAGTGCAAAAAGTGTTTTTTCCACACTAATACAAGTGCAAAAGTGGTTTCCTGCACCAACATAAGTGTGAAAAGTGGTTTTTCAACATTAATACAAGTGCGAAAAGTGGTTTTTCAACACTAACACAAGTGCGAAAAGTGGTTTTTCAACACTATCACAAGTGCAAAAAGTGTTTTTTCCACACTAATACAAGTGCAAAAGTGGTTTCCTGCACCAACACAAGTGCGAAAAGTGGTTTTTCAACACTAACACAAGTGCAAAAAGGGTTTTTTCCACACTAATACAAGTGCAAAAGTGGTTTCCTGCACCAACACAAGTGCGAAAAGTGGTTTTTCAACACTATCACAAGTGCAAAAAGTGTTTTTTCAACACTAACACAAGTGCGAAAAGTGGTTTTTCCACACTAATACAAGTGCAAAAGTAGTTTCCTGCACCAACACAAGTGCGAATAGTGGTTTTTCAACACTAACACAAGTGCGAAAAGTGGTTTTTCAACACTAACGCAAGTGCGAAAAGGGGTTTTTCCACACTAACACAAGTGCAAAAGTGGTTTCCTGCACCAACACAAGTGCGAATAGTGGTTTTTCAACACTAACACAAGTGCGAAAAGTGGTTTTTCAACACTAACACAAGTGCGAAAAGTGGATTTTCAACACTAACTCAAGTGCAAAAAGGGGTTTTTCCACACTAATACAAGTGCAAAAGTAGTTTCCTGCACCAACACAAGTGCGAATAGTGGTTTTTAAACACCAACACAAGTGCGAAAAGTGGTTTTTCAACACTAACACAAGTGCGAAACGTGGATTTTCCACACTAACACAAGTGCGAAAAGTGGTTTTTCAACACTATCACAAGTGCGAAAAGTGGTTTTTAAACACTAACACAAGTGCGAAAAGTGGTTTTTCAACACTATCATAAGTGCAAAAAGTGGTTTTTCTACACTAATGCAAGTGCAAAAGTGGTTTTTCAACACTAACGCAAGTGCGAAAAGGGGTTTTTCCACACTAACACAAGTGCAAAAGTGGTTTCCTGCACCAACGCAAGAGCGAAAAGTGGTTTTTCAACACTAACACAAGTGCGAAAAGTGGTTTTTCAACACTATCACAAGTGCAAAAAGTGTTTTTTCCACACTAATACAAGTGCAAAAGTGGTTTCCTGCACCAACACAGGTGCGAAAAGTGGTTTTTCAACACTATCACAAGTGCAAAAAGTGTTTTTTCAACACTAACACAAGTGCGAAAAGTGGTTTTTCCACACTAATACAAGTGCAAAAGTGGTTTCCTGCACCAACACAAGTGCGAAAAGTGGTTTTTGAACACTAACACAAGTGCGAAAAGTGGTTTATCAACACTAATACAAGTGCAAAAGTGGTTTCCTGCACAAACACAAGTGCGAAAAGTGGTTTTTCAACACTAACACAAGTGCGAAAAGTGGTTTTTCAACACTAACACAAGAGCGAAAAGTGGTTTTTCCACACTAATACAAGTGCAAAAGTAGTTTCCTGCACCAACACAAGTGCGAATAGTGGTTTTTCAACACTAACACAAGTGCGAAAAGTGGTTTTTCAACACTAACGCAAGTGCGAAAAGGGGTTTTTCCACACTAACACAAGTGCAAAAGTGGTTTCCTGCACCAACGCAAGAGCGAAAAGTGGTTTTTCAACATTAATACAAGTGCGAAAAGTGGTTTTTCAACACTATCACAAGTGCAAAAAGTTTTTTTTCCACACTAATACAAGTGCAAAAGTGGTTTTCTGCACCAACACAGGTGCGAAAAGTGGTTTTTCAACACTATCACAAGTGCAAAAAGTGTTTTTTCAACACTAACACAAGTGCGAAAAGTGGTTTTTCCACACTAATACAAGTGCAAAAGTGGTTTCCTGCACCAACACAAGTGCGAAAAGTGGTTTTTCAACACTAACACAAGTGCGAAAAGTGGTTTATCAACACTATCACAAGTGCAAAAAGTGTTTTTTCCACACTAATACAAGTGCAAAAGTGGTTTCCTGCACCAACACAAGTGTGAAAAGTGGTTTTTCAACACTAACACAAGTGCGAAAAGTGGTTTTTCAACACTAACACAAGAGTGAAAAGTGGTTTTTCAACACTAACACAAGAGTGAAAAGTGGTTTTTCAACACTAACACAAGTGCGAAAAGTGGTTTTTTCCACACTAATACAAGTGCAAAAGTGGTTTCCTGCACCAACACAAGTGTGAAAAGTGGTTTTTCAACACTAACACAAGTGCGAAAAGTGGTTTTTCAACACTAACACAAGTGCGAAAAGTGGTTTTTCAACACGAACACAAGTGCGAAAAGTGGTTTTTCCACACTAATACAAGTGCAAAAGTGGTTTCCTGCACCAACACAAGTGCGAATAGTAGTTTTTCAACACTAACACAAGTGCGAAAAGTGGTTTTTCAACACTAACACAAGTGCGAAAAGTGGTTTTTCCACACTAATACAAGTGTAAAAGTGGTTTCCTGCACCAACACAAGTGCGAAAAGTGGTTTTTCAACACTAACACAAGTGCGAAATGTGGTTTTTCAACACTAACACAAGTGCGAAAAGTGGTTTTTCCACAATAATACAAGTGCAAAAGTGGTTTCCTGCACAAACACAAGTGCGAATAGTGGTTTTTCAACACTAACACAAGTGCGAAAAGTGGTTTTTCAACACTAACACAAGTGTGAAAAGTGGATTTTCAACACTAACACAAGTGCAAAAAGTGGTTTTTCAACACTATCACAAGTGCGAAAAGTGGTTTTTCAACACTAACACAAGTGCGAAAAGTGGTTTTTCAACACTATCACAAGTGCAAAAAGTGGTTTTTCCACACTAATACAAGTGCAAAAGTGGTTTCCTGCACCAACACAAGTGCAAAAAGTGGTTTTTCAACACTAACACAAGTGCGAAAAGTGGTTTTTCAACACTATCACAAGTGCAAAAAGTGGATTTTCAACACTAACACAAGTGCGAAAAGTGGTTTTTCAACACTAACACAGGTGCGAAAAGTGGTTTTCCACACTAATACAAGTGCAAAAGTGGTTTCCTGCACCAACACATGTGCGAATAGTGGTTTTTCAACACTAACGCAAGTGCGAAAAGTGTTTTTTCTACACTAATGCAAGTGCAAAAGTGGTTTTTCAACACTAACACAAGTGCGAAAAGTGGTTGTTCCACACTAATACAAGTGCAAAAGTGGTTTCCTGCACCAACACAAGTGCGAAAAGTGGTTTTTCAACACTAACACACGTGCGCAAAGCGGTTTTTCAACACTATCACAAGTGCAAAAAGTGTTTTTTCCACACTAACACAAGTGCGAAAAGTGGATTTTCAACACTAACACAAGTGCGAAAAGTGGTTTTTCAACACTATCACAAGTGCAAAAAGTGTTTTTTTCCACACCAATACAAGTGCAAAAGTGGTTTCCTGCACCAACAGAAGTGCGAATAGTGGTTTTTCAACACTAACACAAGTGCGAAAAGTGGTTTTTCAACACGAACACAAGTGCGAAAAGTGGTTTTTCAACACTAACACAAGTGCGAAAAGTGGTTTTTCCACACTAATACAAGTGCAAAAGTGGTTTCCTGCACCAACACATGTGTGAATAGTGGTTTTTCAACACTAACACAAGTGCGAAAAGTGGTTTTTCAACACTAACGCAAGTGCGAAAAGTGGTTTTTCCACACGAACACAAGTGCGAAAAGTGGTTTTTCAACACTAACACAAGTGCGAAAAGTGGTTTTTCAACACTATCACAAGTGCAAAAAGTGTTTTTTTCCACACCAATACAAGTGCAAAAGTGGTTTCCTGCACCAACACAAGTGCGAATAGTGGTTTTTCAACACTAACACAAGTGCGAAAAGTGGTTTTTCAACACGAACACAAGTGCGAAAAGTGGTTTTTCAACACTAACACAAGTGCGAAAAGTGGTTTTTCCACACTAATACAAGTGCAAAAGTGGTTTCCTGCACCAACACATGTGCAAATAGTGGTTTTTCAACACTAACACAAGTGCGAAAAGTGGTTTTTCAACACTAACGCAAGTGCGAAAAGTGGTTTTTCCACACTAACACAAGTGCAAAAGTGGTTTCCTGCACCAACACAAGTGCGAAAAGTGGTTTTTCAACACTAACACAAGTGCGAAAAGTGGTTTTTCAACACTATCACAAGTGCAAAAAGTGTTTTTTCCACACTAATACAAGTGCAAAAGTGGTTTCCTGCACCAACACAAGTGCGAAAAGTGGTTTTTCAACACTAACACAAGTGCAAAAAGTGTTTTTTCCACACTAATACAAGTGCAAAAGTGGTTTCCTGCACCAACACAAGTGCGAAAAGTGGTTTTTCAACACTATCACAAGTGCAAAAAGTGTTTTTTCAACACTAACACAAGTGCGAAAAGTGGTTTTTCAACACTAACACAAGTGCGAAAAGCGGTTTTTCCACACTAATACAAGTGCAAAAGTAGTTTCCTGCACCAACACAAGTGCGAATAGTGGTTTTTCAACACTAACACAAGTGCGAAAAGTGGTTTTTCAACACTAACGCAAGTGCGAAAAGGGGTTTTTCCACACTAACACAAGTGCAAAAGTGGTTTCCTGCACCAACGCAAGAGCGAAAAGTGGTTTTTCAACACTAACACAAGTGCGAAAAGTGGTTTTTCAACACTATCACAAGTGCAAAAAGTGTTTTTTCCACACTAATACAAGTGCAAAAGTGGTTTCCTGCACCAACACAGGTGCGAAAAGTGGTTTTTCAACACTATCACAAGTGCAAAAAGTGTTTTTTCAACACTAACACAAGTGCGAAAAGTGGTTTTTCCACACTAATACAAGTGCAAAAGTGGTTTCCTGCACCAACACAAGTGCGAAAAGTGGTTTTTGAACACTAACACAAGTGCGAAAAGTGGTTTATCAACACTAATACAAGTGCAAAAGTGGTTTCCTGCACAAACACAAGTGCGAAAAGTGGTTTTTCAACACTAACACAAGTGCGAAAAGTGGTTTTTCAACACTAACACAAGTGCGAAAAGTGGTTTTTCCACACTAATACAAGTGCAAAAGTAGATTCCTGCACCAACACAAGTGCGAATAGTGGTTTTTCAACACTAACACAAGTGCGAAAAGTGGTTTTTCAACACTAACGCAAGTGCGAAAAGGGGTTTTTCCACACTAACACAAGTGCAAAAGTGGTTTCCTGCACCAACTCAAGAGCGAAAAGTGGTTTTTCAACACTAACACAAGTGCGAAAAGTGGTTTTTCAACACTATCACAAGTGCAAAAAGTGTTTTTTCCACACTAATACAAGTGCAAAAGTGGTTTTCTGCACAAACACAGGTGCGAAAAGTGGTTTTTCAACACTATCACAAGTGCAAAAAGTGTTTTTTCAACACTAACACAAGTGCGAAAAGTGGTTTTTCCACACTAATACAAGTGCAAAAGTGGTTTCCTGCACCAACACAAGTGCGAAAAGTGGTTTTTCAACACTAACACAAGTGCGAAAAGTGGTTTATCAACACTATCACAAGTGCAAAAAGTGTTTTTTCCACACTAATACAAGTGCAAAAGTGGTTTCCTGCACCAACACAAGTGTGAAAAGTGGTTTTTCAACACTAACACAAGTGCGAAAAGTGGTTTTTCAACACTAACACAAGAGTGAAAAGTGGTTTTTCAACACTAACACAAGAGTGAAAAGTGGTTTTTCAACACTAACACAAGTGCAAAAAGTGGTTTTTCCACACTAATACAAGTGCAAACGTGGTTTCCTGCACCAACACAAGTGCGAAAAGTGGTTTTTCAACACTAACACAAGTGCAAAATGTGGTTTTTCTCCACTAACACAAGTGCGAAAAGTGCTTTTGCCACACTAATACAAGTGCAAAAGTGGTTTCCTGCATCAACACAAGTGCGAATAGTGGTTTTTCAACACTAACACAAGTGCGAAAAGTGGTTTTTCAACACTAACACAAGTGCGAAAAGTGGATTTTCAACACTAACACAAGTGCGAAAAGTTGTTTTTCAACACTATCACAAGTGCAAAAAGTCTTTTTTCCACACTAATACAAGTGCAAAAGTGGTTTCCTGCACCAACACAAGTGTGAAAAGTGGTTTTTCAACACTAACATAAGTGCGAAAAGTGGTTTTTCAACACTAACACAAGTGCGAAAAGTGGTTTTTCAACACTATCACAAGTGCAAAAAGTGTTTTTTCCACACTAATACAAGTGCAAAAGTGGTTTCCTGCACCAACATAAGTGTGAAAAGTGGTTTTTCAACATTAATACAAGTGTGAAAAGTGGTTTTTCAACACTAACACAAGTGCGAAAAGTGGTTTTTCAACACTATCACAAGTGCAAAAAGTGTTTTTTCCACACTAATACAAGTGCAAAAGTGGTTTCCTGCACCAACACAAGTGCGAAAAGTGGTTTTTCAACACTAACACAAGTGCAAAAAGGGTTTTTTCCACACTAATACAAGTGCAAAAGTGGTTTCCTGCACCAACACAAGTGCGAAAAGTGGTTTTTCAACACTATCACAAGTGCAAAAAGTGTTTTTTCAACACTAACACAAGTGCGAAAAGTGGTTTTTCCACACTAATACAAGTGCAAAAGTAGTTTCCTGCACCAACACAAGTGCGAATAGTGGTTTTTCCACACTAACACAAGTGCGAAAAGTGGTTTTTCAACACTAACGCAAGTGCGAAAAGGGGTTTTTCCACACTAACACAAGTGCAAAAGTGGTTTCCTGCACCAACACAAGTGCGAATAGTGGTTTTTCAACACTAACACAAGTGCGAAAAGTGGTTTTTCAACACTAACACAAGTGCGAAAAGTGGATTTTCAACACTAACGCAAGTGCAAAAAGGGGTTTTTCCACACTAATACAAGTGCAAAAGTAGTTTCCTGCACCAACACAAGTGCGAATAGTGGTTTTTCAACACTAACACAAGTGCGAAAAGTGGTTTTTCAACACTAACACAAGTGCGAAAAGTGGATTTTCCACACTAACACAAGTGCGAAAAGTGGTTTTTCAACACTATCACAAGTGCGAAAAGTGGTTTTTAAACACTAACACAAGTGCGAAAAGTGGTTTTTCAACACTATCATAAGTGCAAAAAGTGGTTTTTCTACACTAATGCAAGTGCAAAAGTGGTTTTTCAACACTAACGCAAGTGCGAAAAGGGGTTTTTCCACACTAACACAAGTGCAAAAGTGGTTTCCTGCACCAACGCAAGAGCGAAAAGTGGTTTTTCAACACTAACACAAGTGCGAAAAGTGGTTTTTCAACACTATCACAAGTGCAAAAAGTGTTTTTTCCACACTAATACAAGTGCAAAAGTGGTTTCCTGCACCAACACAGGTGCGAAAAGTGGTTTTTCAACACTATCACAAGTGCAAAAAGTGTTTTTTCAACACTAACACAAGTGCGAAAAGTGGTTTTTCCACACTAATACAAGTGCAAAAGTGGTTTCCTGCACCAACACAAGTGCGAAAAGTGGTTTTTGAACACTAACACAAGTGCGAAAAGTGGTTTATCAACACTAATACAAGTGCAAAAGTGGTTTCCTGCACAAACACAAGTGCGAAAAGTGGTTTTTCAACACTAACACAAGTGCGAAAAGTGGTTTTTCAACACTAACACAAGTGCGAAAAGTGGTTTTTCCACACTAATACAAGTGCAAAAGTAGTTTCCTGCACCAACACAAGTGCGAATAGTGGTTTTTCAACACTAACACAAGTGCGAAAAGTGGTTTTTCAACACTAACGCAAGTGCGAAAACGGGTTTTTCCACACTAACACAAGTGCAAAAGTGGTTTCCTGCACCAACGCAAGAGCGAAAAGTGGTTTTTCAACATTAACACAACTGCGAAAAGTGGTTTTTCAACACTATCACAAGTGCAAAAAGTTTTTTTTCCACACTAATACAAGTGCAAAAGTGGTTTTCTGCACCAACACAGGTGCGAAAAGTGGTTTTTCAACACTATCACAAGTGCAAAAAGTGTTTTTTCAACACTAACACAAGTGCGAAAAGTGGTTTTTCCACACTAATACAAGTGCAAAAGTGGTTTCCTGCACCAACACAAGTGCGAAAAGTGGTTTTTCAACACTAACACAAGTGCGAAAAGTGGTTTATCAACACTATCACAAGTGCAAAAAGTGTTTTTTCCACACTAATACAAGTGCAAAAGTGGTTTCCTGCACCAACACAAGTGTGAAAAGTGGTTTTTCAACACTAACACAAGTGCGAAAAGTGGTTTTTCAACACTAACACAAGAGTGAAAAGTGGTTTTTCAACACTAACACAAGAGTGAAAAGTGGTTTTTCAACACTAACACAAGTGCGAAAAGTGGTTTTTTCCACACTAATACAAGTGCAAAAGTGGTTTCCTGCACCAATACAAGTGCGAAAAGTGGTTTTTCAACACTAACACAAGTGCAAAATGTGGTTTTTCTCCACTAACACAAGTGCGAAAAGTGGTTTTTCCACAATAATACAAGTGCAAAAGTGGTTTCCTGCACCAACACAAGTGCGAATAGTGGTTTTTCAACACTAACACAAGTGCGAAAAGTGGTTTTTCAACACTAACAAAAGTGCGAAAAGTGGATTTTCAACACTAACACAAGTGCGAAAAGTTGTTTTTCAACACTATCACAAGTGCAAAAAGTCTTTTTTCCACACTAATACAAGTGCAAAAGTGGTTTCCTGCACCAACACAAGTGTGAAAAGTGGTTTTTCAACACTAACATAAGTGCGAAAAGTGGTTTTTCAACACTAACACAAGTGCGAAAAGTGGTTTTTCAACACTATCACAAGTGCAAAAAGTGTTTTTTCCACACTAATACAAGTGCAAAAGTGGTTTCCTGCACCAACATAAGTGTGAAAAGTGGTTTTTCAACATTAATACAAGTGTGAAAAGTGGTTTTTCAACACTAACACAAGTGCGAAAAGTGGTTTTTCAACACTATCACAAGTGCAAAAAGTGTTTTTTCCACACTAATACAAGTGCAAAAGTGGTTTCCTGCACCAACACAAGTGCGAAAAGTGGTTTTTCAACACTAACACAAGTGCAAAAAGTGTTTTTTCCACACTAATACAAGTGCGAAAAGTGGTTTTTCCACTCTAATACAAGTGCAAAAGTGGTTTCCTGCACCAACACAAGTGCGAAAAGTGGTTTTTCAACACTAACACAAGTGCAAAATGTGGTTTTTCTCCACTAACAGAAGTGCGAAAAGTGGTTTTTCCACACTAATACAAGTGCAAAAGTGGTTTCCTGCACCAACACAAGTGCGAATAGTGGTTTTTCAACACTAACACAAGTGCGAAAAGTGGTTTTTCAACACTAACACAAGTGCGAAAAGTGGATTTTCAACACTAACACAAGTGCGAAAAGTTGTTTTTCAACACTATCACAAGTGCAAAAAGTCTTTTTTCCACACTAATACAAGTGCAAAAGTGGTTTCCTGCACCAACACAAGTGTGAAAAGTGGTTTTTCAACACTAACATAAGTGCGAAAAGTGGTTTTTCAACACTAACACAAGTGCGAAAAGTGGTTTTTCAACACTATCACAAGTGCAAAAAGTGTTTTTTCCACACTAATACAAGTGCAAAAGTGGTTTCCTGCACCAACATAAGTGTGAAAAGTGGTTTTTCAACATTAATACAAGTGCGAAAAGTGGTTTTTCAACACTAACACAAGTGCGAAAAGTGGTTTTTCAACACTATCACAAGTGCAAAAAGTGTTTTTTCCACACTAATACAAGTGCAAAAGTGGTTTGCTGCACCAACACAAGTGCGAAAAGTGGTTTTTCAACACTAACACAAGTGCAAAAAGGGTTTTTTCCACACTAATACAAGTGCAAAAGTGGTTTCCTGCACCAACACAAGTGCGAAAAGTGGTTTTTCAACACTATCACAAGTGCAAAAGTGTTTTTTCAACACTAACACAAGTGCGAAAAGTGGATTTTCAACACTAACGCAAGTGCAAAAAGGGGTTTTTCCACACTAATACAAGTGCAAAAGTAGTTTCCTGCACCAACACAAGTGCGAATAGTGGTTTTTCAACACTAACACAAGTGCGAAAAGTGGTTTTTCAACACTAACACAAGTGCAAAAAGTGGATTTTCCACACTAACACAAGTGCGAAAAGTGGTTTTTCAACACTATCACAAGTGCAAAAAGTGTTTTTTCCACACTAATACAAGTGCAAAAGTGGTTTCCTGCACCAACACAAGTGCGAAAAGTGGTTTTTCAACACTAACACAAGTGCAAAAAGGGTTTTTTCCACACTAATACAAGTGCAAAAGTGGTTTCCTGCACCAACACAAGTGCGAAAAGTGGTTTTTCAACACTATCACAAGTGCAAAAGTGTTTTTTCAACACTAACACAAGTGCGAAAAGTGGATTTTCAACACTAACGCAAGTGCAAAAAGGGGTTTTTCCACACTAATACAAGTGCAAAAGTAGTTTCCTGCACCAACACAAGTGCGAATAGTGGTTTTTCAACACTAACACAAGTGCGAAAAGTGGTTTTTCAACACTAACACAAGTGCGAAAAGTGGTTTTTCAACACTATCACAAGTGCAAAAAGTGTTTTTTCCACACTAATACAAGTGCAAAAGTGGTTTCCTGCACCAACACAGGTGCGAAAAGTGGTTTTTCAACACTATCACAAGTGCAAAAAGTGTTTTTTCAACACTAACACAAGTGCGAAAAGTGGTTTTTCCACACTAATACAAGTGCAAAAGTGGTTTCCTGCACCAACACAAGTGCGAAAAGTGGTTTTTGAACACTAACACAAGTGCGAAAAGTGGTTTATCAACACTAATACAAGTGCAAAAGTGGTTTCCTGCACAAACACAAGTGCGAAAAGTGGTTTTTCAACACTAACACAAGTGCGAAAAGTGGTTTTTCAACACTAACACAAGTGCGAAAAGTGGTTTTTCCACACTAATACAAGTGCAAAAGTAGATTCCTGCACCAACACAAGTGCGAATAGTGGTTTTTCAACACTAACACAAGTGCGAAAAGTGGTTTTTCAACACTAACGCAAGTGCGAAAAGGGGTTTTTCCACACTAACACAAGTGCAAAAGTGGTTTCCTGCACCAACTCAAGAGCGAAAAGTGGTTTTTCAACACTAACACAAGTGCGAAAAGTGGTTTTTCAACACTATCACAAGTGCAAAAAGTGTTTTTTCCACACTAATACAAGTGCAAAAGTGGTTTTCTGCACAAACACAGGTGCGAAAAGTGGTTTTTCAACACTATCACAAGTGCAAAAAGTGTTTTTTCAACACTAACACAAGTGCGAAAAGTGGTTTTTCCACACTCATACAAGTGCAAAAGTGGTTTCCTGCACCAACACAAGTGCGAAAAGTGGTTTTTCAACACTAACACAAGTGCGAAAAGTGGTTTATCAACACTATCACAAGTGCAAAAAGTGTTTTTTCCACACTAATACAAGTGCAAAAGTGGTTTCCTGCACCAACACAAGTGTGAAAAGTGGTTTTTCAACACTAACACAAGTGCGAAAAGTGGTTTTTCAACACTAACACAAGAGTGAAAAGTGGTTTTTCAACACTAACACAAGAGTGAAAAGTGGTTTTTCAACACTAACACAAGTGCAAAAAGTGGTTTTTCCACACTAATACAAGTGCAAACGTGGTTTCCTGCACCAACACAAGTGCGAAAAGTGGTTTTTCAACACTAACACAAGTGCAAAATGTGGTTTTTCTCCACTAACACAAGTGCGAAAAGTGGTTTTGCCACACTAATACAAGTGCAAAAGTGGTTTCCTGCATCAACACAAGTGCGAATAGTGGTTTTTCAACACTAACACAAGTGCGAAAAGTGGTTTTTCAACACTAACACAAGTGCGAAAAGTGGATTTTCAACACTAACACAAGTGCGAAAAGTTGTTTTTCAACACTATCACAAGTGCAAAAAGTCTTTTTTCCACACTAATACAAGTGCAAAAGTGGTTTCCTGCACCAACACAAGTGTGAAAAGTGGTTTTTCAACACTAACATAAGTGCGAAAAGTGGTTTTTCAACACTAACACAAGTGCGAAAAGTGGTTTTTCAACACTATCACAAGTGCAAAAAGTGTTTTTTCCACACTAATACAAGTGCAAAAGTGGTTTCCTGCACCAACATAAGTGTGAAAAGTGGTTTTTCAACATTAATACAAGTGCGAAAAGTGGTTTTTCAACACTAACACAAGTGCGAAAAGTGGTTTTTCAACACTATCACAAGTGCAAAAAGTGTTTTTTCCACACTAATACAAGTGCAAAAGTGGTTTCCTGCACCAACACAAGTGCGAAAAGTGGTTTTTCAACACTAACACAAGTGCAAAAAGGGTTTTTTCCACACTAATACAAGTGCAAAAGTGGTTTCCTGCACCAACACAAGTGCGAAAAGTGGTTTTTCAACACTATCACAAGTGCAAAAAGTGTTTTTTCAACACTAACACAAGTGCGAAAAGTGGTTTTTCCACACTAATACAAGTGCAAAAGTAGTTTCCTGCACCAACACAAGTGCGAATAGTGGTTTTTCAACACTAACACAAGTGCGAAAAGTGGTTTTTCAACACTAACGCAAGTGCGAAAAGGGGTTTTTCCACACTAACACAAGTGCAAAAGTGGTTTCCTGCACCAACACAAGTGCGAATAGTGGTTTTTCAACACTAACACAAGTGCGAAAAGTGGTTTTTCAACACTAACACAAGTGCGAAAAGTGGATTTTCAACACTAACGCAAGTGCAAAAAGGGGTTTTTCCACACTAATACAAGTGCAAAAGTAGTTTCCTGCACCAACACAAGTGCGAATAGTGGTTTTTCAACACTAACACAAGTGCGAAAAGTGGTTTTTCAACACTAACACAAGTGCGAAAAGTGGATTTTCCACACTAACACAAGTGCGAAAAGTGGTTTTTCAACACTATCACAAGTGCGAAAAGTGGTTTTTAAACACTAACACAAGTGCGAAAAGTGGTTTTTCAACACTATCATAAGTGCAAAAAGTGGTTTTTCTACACTAATGCAAGTGCAAAAGTGGTTTTTCAACACTAACGCAAGTGCGAAAAGGGGTTTTTCCACACTAACACAAGTGCAAAAGTGGTTTCCTGCACCAACGCAAGAGCGAAAAGTGGTTTTTCAACACTAACACAAGTGCGAAAAGTGGTTTTTCAACACTATCACAAGTGCAAAAAGTGTTTTTTCCACACTAATACAAGTGCAAAAGTGGTTTCCTGCACCAACACAGGTGCGAAAAGTGGTTTTTCAACACTATCACAAGTGCAAAAAGTGTTTTTTCAACACTAACACAAGTGCGAAAAGTGGTTTTTCCACACTAATACAAGTGCAAAAGTGGTTTCCTGCACCAACACAAGTGCGAAAAGTGGTTTTTGAACACTAACACAAGTGCGAAAAGTGGTTTATCAACACTAATACAAGTGCAAAAGTGGTTTCCTGCACAAACACAAGTGCGAAAAGTGGTTTTTCAACACTAACACAAGTGCGAAAAGTGGTTTTTCAACACTAACACAAGTGCGAAAAGTGGTTTTTCCACACTAATACAAGTGCAAAAGTAGTTTCCTGCACCAACACAAGTGCGAATAGTGGTTTTTCAACACTAACACAAGTGCGAAAAGTGGTTTTTCAACACTAACGCAAGTGCGAAAACGGGTTTTTCCACACTAACACAAGTGCAAAAGTGGTTTCCTGCACCAACGCAAGAGCGAAAAGTGGTTTTTCAACATTAACACAACTGCGAAAAGTGGTTTTTCAACACTATCACAAGTGCAAAAAGTTTTTTTTCCACACTAATACAAGTGCAAAAGTGGTTTTCTGCACCAACACAGGTGCGAAAAGTGGTTTTTCAACACTATCACAAGTGCAAAAAGTGTTTTTTCAACACTAACACAAGTGCGAAAAGTGGTTTTTCCACACTAATACAAGTGCAAAAGTGGTTTCCTGCACCAACACAAGTGCGAAAAGTGGTTTTTCAACACTAACACAAGTGCGAAAAGTGGTTTATCAACACTATCACAAGTGCAAAAAGTGTTTTTTCCACACTAATACAAGTGCAAAAGTGGTTTCCTGCACCAACACAAGTGTGAAAAGTGGTTTTTCAACACTAACACAAGTGCGAAAAGTGGTTTTTCAACACTAACACAAGAGTGAAAAGTGGTTTTTCAACACTAACACAAGAGTGAAAAGTGGTTTTTCAACACTAACACAAGTGCGAAAAGTGGTTTTTTCCACACTAATACAAGTGCAAAAGTGGTTTCCTGCACCAATACAAGTGCGAAAAGTGGTTTTTCAACACTAACACAAGTGCAAAATGTGGTTTTTCTCCACTAACACAAGTGCGAAAAGTGGTTTTTCCACACTAATACAAGTGCAAAAGTGGTTTCCTGCACCAACACAAGTGCGAATAGTGGTTTTTCAACACTAACACAAGTGCGAAAAGTGGTTTTTCAACACTAACAAAAGTGCGAAAAGTGGATTTTCAACACTAACACAAGTGCGAAAAGTTGTTTTTCAACACTATCACAAGTGCAAAAAGTCTTTTTTCCACACTAATACAAGTGCAAAAGTGGTTTCCTGCACCAACACAAGTGTGAAAAGTGGTTTTTCAACACTAACATAAGTGCGAAAAGTGGTTTTTCAACACTAACACAAGTGCGAAAAGTGGTTTTTCAACACTATCACAAGTGCAAAAAGTGTTTTTTCCACACTAATACAAGTGCAAAAGTGGTTTCCTGCACCAACATAAGTGTGAAAAGTGGTTTTTCAACATTAATACAAGTGTGAAAAGTGGTTTTTCAACACTAACACAAGTGCGAAAAGTGGTTTTTCAACACTATCACAAGTGCAAAAAGTGTTTTTTCCACACTAATACAAGTGCAAAAGTGGTTTCCTGCACCAACACAAGTGTGAAAAGTGGTTTTTCAACACTAACACAAGTGCGAAAAGTGGTTTTTCAACACTAACACAAGAGTGAAAAGTGGTTTTTCAACACTAACACAAGAGTGAAAAGTGGTTTTTCAACACTAACACAAGTGCGAAAAGTGGTTTTTTCCACACTAATACAAGTGCAAAAGTGGTTTCCTGCACCAATACAAGTGCGAAAAGTGGTTTTTCAACACTAACACAAGTGCAAAATGTGGTTTTTCTCCACTAACACAAGTGCGAAAAGTGGTTTTTCCACACTAATACAAGTGCAAAAGTGGTTTCCTGCACCAACACAAGTGCGAATAGTGGTTTTTCAACACTAACACAAGTGCGAAAAGTGGTTTTTCAACACTAACAAAAGTGCGAAAAGTGGATTTTCAACACTAACACAAGTGCGAAAAGTTGTTTTTCAACACTATCACAAGTGCAAAAAGTCTTTTTTCCACACTAATACAAGTGCAAAAGTGGTTTCCTGCACCAACACAAGTGTGAAAAGTGGTTTTTCAACACTAACATAAGTGCGAAAAGTGGTTTTTCAACACTAACACAAGTGCGAAAAGTGGTTTTTCAACACTATCACAAGTGCAAAAAGTGTTTTTTCCACACTAATACAAGTGCAAAAGTGGTTTCCTGCACCAACATAAGTGTGAAAAGTGGTTTTTCAACATTAATACAAGTGTGAAAAGTGGTTTTTCAACACTAACACAAGTGCGAAAAGTGGTTTTTCAACACTATCACAAGTGCAAAAAGTGTTTTTTCCACACTAATACAAGTGCAAAAGTGGTTTCCTGCACCAACACAAGTGCGAAAAGTGGTTTTTCAACACTAACACAAGTGCAAAAAGTGTTTTTTCCACACTAATACAAGTGCGAAAAGTGGTTTTTCCACTCTAATACAAGTGCAAAAGTGGTTTCCTGCACCAACACAAGTGCGAAAAGTGGTTTTTCAACACTAACACAAGTGCAAAATGTGGTTTTTCTCCACTAACACAAGTGCGAAAAGTGGTTTTTCCACACTAATACAAGTGCAAAAGTGGTTTCCTGCACCAACACAAGTGCGAATAGTGGTTTTTCAACACTAACACAAGTGCGAAAAGTGGATTTTCAACACTAACACAAGTGCGAAAAGTTGTTTTTCAACACTATCACAAGTGCAAAAAGTCTTTTTTCCACACTAATACAAGTGCAAAAGTGGTTTCCTGCACCAACACAAGTGTGAAAAGTGGTTTTTCAACACTAACATAAGTGCGAAAAGTGGTTTTTCAACACTAACACAAGTGCGAAAAGTGGTTTTTCAACACTATCACAAGTGCAAAAAGTGTTTTTTCCACACTAATACAAGTGCAAAAGTGGTTTCCTGCACCAACATAAGTGTGAAAAGTGGTTTTTCAACATTAATACAAGTGCGAAAAGTGGTTTTTCAACACTAACACAAGTGCGAAAAGTGGTTTTTCAACACTATCACAAGTGCAAAAAGTGTTTTTTCCACACTAATACAAGTGCAAAAGTGGTTTCCTGCACCAACACAAGTGCGAAAAGTGGTTTTTCAACACTAACACAAGTGCAAAAAGGGTTTTTTCCACACTAATACAAGTGCAAAAGTGGTTTTTCAACACTATCACAAGTGCAAAAGTGTTTTTTCAACACTAACACAAGTGCGAAAAGTGGTTTTTCCACACTAATACAAGTGCAAAAGTAGTTTCCTGCACCAACACAAGTGCGAATAGTGGTTTTTCAACACTAACACAAGTGCGAAAAGTGGTTTTTCAACACTAACGCAAGTGCGAAAAGGGGTTTTTCCACACTAACACAAGTGCAAAAGTGGTTTCCTGCACCAACACAAGTGCGAATAGTGGTTTTTCAACACTAACACAAGTGCGAAAAGTGGTTTTTCAACACTAACACAAGTGCGAAAAGTGGATTTTCAACACTAACGCAAGTGCAAAAAGGGGTTTTTCCACACTAATACAAGTGCAAAAGTAGTTTCCTGCACCAACACAAGTGCGAATAGTGGTTTTTCAACACTAACACAAGTGCGAAAAGTGGTTTTTCAACACTAACACAAGTGCGAAAAGTGGATTTTCCACACTAACACAAGTGCGAAAAGTGGTTTTTCAACACTATCACAAGTGCGAAAAGTGGTTTTTAAACACTAACACAAGTGCGAAAAGTGGTTTTTCAACACTATCATAAGTGCAAAAAGTGGTTTTTCTACACTAATGCAAGTGCAAAAGTGGTTTTTCAACACTAACGCAAGTGCGAAAAGGGGTTTTTCCACACTAACACAAGTGCAAAAGTGGTTTCCTGCACCAAGGCAAGAGCGAAAAGTGGTTTTTCAACACTAACACAAGTGCGAAAAGTGGTTTTTCAACACTATCACAAGTGCAAAAAGTGTTTTTTCCACACTAATACAAGTGCAAAAGTGGTTTCCTGCACCAACACAGGTGCGAAAAGTGGTTTTTCAACACTATCACAAGTGCAAAAAGTGTTTTTTCAACACTAACACAAGTGCGAAAAGTGGTTTTTCCACACTAATACAAGTGCAAAAGTGGTTTCCTGCACCAACACAAGTGCGAAAAGTGGTTTTTGAACACTAACACAAGTGCGAAAAGTGGTTTATCAACACTAATACAAGTGCAAAAGTGGTTTCCTGCACAAACACAAGTGCGAAAAGTGGTTTTTCAACACTAACACAAGTGCGAAAAGTGGTTTTTCAACACTAACACAAGTGCGAAAAGTGGTTTTTCCACACTAATACAAGTGCAAAAGTAGTTTCCTGCACCAACACAAGTGCGAATAGTGGTTTTTCAACACTAACACAAGTGCGAAAAGTTGTTTTTCAACACTAACGCAAGTGCGAAAAGGGGTTTTTTCCACACTAACACAAGTGCAAAAGTGGTTTCCTGCACCAACGCAAGAGCGAAAAGTGGTTTTTCAACACTAACACAAGTGCGAAAAGTGGTTTTTCAACACTATCACAAGTGCAAAAAGTGTTTTTTCCACACTAATACAAGTGCAAAAGTGGTTTTCTGCACCAACACAGGTGCGAAAAGTGGTTTTTCAACACTATCACAAGTGCAAAAAGTGTTTTTTCAACAGTAACACAAGTGCGAAAAGTGGTTTTTCCACACTAATACAAGTGCAAAAGTGATTTCCTGCACCAACACAAGTGCGAAAAGTGGTTTTTCAACACTAACACAAGTGCGAAAAGTGGTTTATCAACACTATCACAAGTGCAAAAAGTGTTTTTTCCACACTAATACAAGTGCAAAAGTGGTTTCCTGCACCAACACAAGTGTGAAAAGTGGTTTTTCAACACTAACACAAGTGCGAAAAGCGGTTTTTCAACACTAACACAAGAGTGAAAAGTGGTTTTTCAACACTAACACAAGAGTGAAAAGTGGTTTTTCAACACTAACACAAGTGCGAAAAGTGGTTTTTTCCACACTAATACAAGTGCAAAAGTGGTTTCCTGCACCAACACAAGTGCGAAAAGTGGTTTTTCAACACTAACACAAGTGCAAAATGTGGTTTTTCCCCACTAACACAAGTGCGAAAAGTGGTTTTTCCACACTAATACAAGTGCAAAAGTGGTTTCCTGCACCAACACAAGTGCGAATAGTGGTTTTTCAACACTAACACAAGTGCGAAAAGTGGTTTTTCAACACTAACACAAGTGCGAAAAGTGGATTTTCAACACTAACACAAGTGCGAAAAGTTGTTTTTCAACACTATCACAAGTGCAAAAAGTCTTTTTTCCACACTAATACAAGTGCAAAAGTGGTTTCCTGCACCAACACAAGTGTGAAAAGTGGTTTTTCAACACTAACATAAGTGCGAAAAGTGGTTTTTCAACACTAACACAAGTGCAAAAAGTGGTTTTTCAACACTATCACAAGTGCAAAAAGTGTTTTTTCCACACTAATACAAGTGCAAAAGTGGTTTCCTGCACCAACATAAGTGTGAAAAGTGGTTTTTCAACATTAATACAAGTGCGAAAAGTGGTTTTTCAACACTAACACAAGTGCGAAAAGTGGTTTTTCAACACTATCACAAGTGCAAAAAGTGTTTTTTCCACGCTAATACAAGTGCAAAAGTGGTTTCCTGCACCAACACAAGTGCGAAAAGTGGTTTTTCAACACTAACACAAGTGCAAAAAGTGTTTTTTCCACACTAATACAAGTGCAAAAGTGGTTTCCTGCACCAACACAAGTGCGAAAAGTGGTTTTTCAACACTATCACAAGTGCAAAATGTGTTTTTTCAACACTAACACAAGTGCGAAAAGTGGTTTTTCCACACTAATACAAGTGCAAAAGTAGTTTCCTGCACCAACACAAGTGCGAATAGTGGTTTTTCAACACTAACACAAGTGCGAAAAGTGGTTTTTCAACAGTAACGCAAGGGCGAAAAGGGGTTTTTCCACACTAACACAAGTGCAAAAGTGGTTTCCTGCACCAACACAAGTGCGAATAGTGGTTTTTCAACACTAACACAAGTGCGAAAAGTGGTTTTTCAACACTAACACAAGTGCGAAAAGTGGATTTTCAACACTAACGCAAGTGCAAAAAGGGGTTTTTCCACACTAATACAAGTGCAAAAGTAGTTTCCTGCACCAACACAAGTGCGAATAGTGGTTTTTCAACACTAACACAAGTGCGAAAAGTGGTTTTTCAACACTAACACAAGTGCGAAAAGTGGATTTTCCACACTAACACAAGTGCGAAAAGTGGTTTTTCAACACTATCACAAGTGCGAAAAGTGGTTTTTAAACACTAACACAAGTGCGAAAAGTGGTTTTTCAACACTATCATAAGTGCAAAAAGTGGTTTTTCTACACTAATGCAAGTGCAAAAGTGGTTTTTCAACACTAACACAAGTGCGAAAAGTGGTTGTTCCACACTAATACAAGTGCAAAAGTGGTTTCCTGCACCAACACAAGTGCGAAAAGTGGTTTTTCAACACTAACACAAGTGCGAAAAGTGGTTTTTCAACACTAACACAAGTGCGAAAAGTGGTTTTTCAACACTATCACAAGTGCAAAAAGTGTTTTTTCCACACTAATACACGTGCAAAAGTGGTTTCCTGCACCAACACAAGTGCAAAAAGTGGTTGTTCAACACTAACACAAGTGCGAAAAGTGGTTTTTCAACACTAACACAAGTGCGAAAAGTGGTTTTTCAACACTATCACAAGTGCAAAAAGTCTTTTTTCCACACTAATACAAGTGCAAAAGTGGTTTCCTGCACCAACACAAGTGTGAAAAGTGGTTTTTCAACACTAACATAAGTGCGAAAAGTGGTTTTTCAACACTAACACAAGTGCGAAAAGTGTTTTTTCAACACTATCACAAGTGCAAAAAGTGTTTTTTCCACACTAATACAAGTGCAAAAGTGGTTTCCTGCACCAACATAAGTGTGAAAAGTGGTTTTTCAACATTAATACAAGTGCGAAAAGTGGTTTTTCAACACTAACACAAGTGCGAAAAGTGGTTTTTCAACACTATCACAAGTGCAAAAAGTGTTTTTTCCACACTAATACAAGTGCAAAAGTTGTTTCCTGCACCAACACAAGTGCGAAAAGTGGTTTTTCAACACTAACACAAGTGCAAAAAGTGTTTTTTCCACACTAATACAAGTGCAAAAGTGGTTTCCTGCACCAACACAAGTGCGAAAAGTGGTTTTTCAACACTATCACAAGTGCAAAAAGTGTTTTTTCAACACTAACACAAGTGCGAAAAGTGGTTTTTCCACACTAATACAAGTGCAAAAGTAGTTTCTTGCACCAACACAAGTGCGAATAGTGGTTTTTCAACACTAACACAAGTGCGAAAAGTGGTTTTTCAACACTAACGCAAGTGCAAAAAGGGGTTTTTCCACACTAACACAAGTGCAAAAGTGGTTTCCTGCACCAACGCAAGAGCGAAAAGTGGTTTTTCAACACTAACACAAGTGCGAAAAGTGGTTTTTCAACACTATCACAAGTGCAAAAAGTGTTTTTTCCACACTAATACAAGTGCAAAAGTGGTTTCCTGCACCAACACAGGTGCGAAAAGTGGTTTTTCAACACTATCACAAGTGCAAAAAGTGTTTTTTCAACACTAACACAAGTGCGAAAAGTGGTTTTTCCACACTAATACAAGTGCAAAAGTGGTTTCCTGCACCAACACAAGTGCGAAAAGTGGTTTTTCAACACTAACACAAGTGCGAAAAGTGGTTTATCAACACTATCACAAGTGCAAAAAGTGTTTTTTCCACACTAATACAAGTGCAAAAGTGGTTTCCTGCACCAACACAAGTGTGAAAAGTGGTTTTTCAACACTAACACAAGTGCGAAAAGTGGTTTTTCAACACTAACACAAGTGTGAAAAGTGGTTTTTCAACACTAACACAAGTGTGAAAAGTGGTTTTTCAACACTAACACAAGTGCGAAAAGTGGTTTTTCAACACTAACACAAGTGCGAAAAGTGGTTTTTCAACACTATCACAAGTGCGAAAAGTGGTTTTTAAACACTAATACAAGTGTGAAAAGTGGTTTTTCAACACTAACACAAGTGCAAAAAGTGTTTTTTCCACACTAATACAAGTGCAAAAGTGGTTTCCTGCACCAACACAAGTGCGAAAAGTGGTTTTTCAACACTATCACAAGTGCAAAAAGTGTTTTTTCAACACTAACACAAGTGCGAAAAGTAGTTTTTCAACACGAACACAAGTGCGAAAAGTGGTTTTTCAACACTAACACAAGTGCGAAAAGTGGTTTTTCAAAACGAACACAAGTGCGAAAAGTGGTTTTTCCACACTAATACAAGTGCAAAAGTGGTTTCCTGCACCAACACAAGTGTGAAAAGTGGTTTTTCAACACTATCACAAGTGCAAAAAGTGTTTTTTCCACACTAATACAAGTGCAAAAGTGATTTCCTGCACCAACACAAGTGTGAAAAGTGGTTTTTCAACACTAACACAAGTGCGAAATGTGGTTTTTCAACACTAACACAAGTGCGAAAAGTGGTTTTTCAACACGAACACAAGTGCGAAAAGTGGTTTTTCCACTCTAATACAAGTGCAAAAGTGGTTTCCTGCACCAACACAAGTGCGAATAGTGGTTTTTCAACACTAACACAAGTGCGAAAAGTGGTTTTTCAACACTAACACAAGTGCGAAAAGTGGTTTTTCCACACGAATACAAGTGCAAAAGTGGTTTCCTGCACCAACACAAGTGCGAAAAGTGGTTTTTCAACACTAACACAAGTGCGAAATGTGGTTTTTCAACACTAATACAAGTGCGAAAAGTGGTTTTTCCACAATAATACAAGTGCAAAAGTGGTTTCCTGCACAAACACAAGTGCGAATAGTGGTTTTTCAACACTAACACAAGTGCGAAAAGTGGTTTTTCAACACTATCACAAGTGCAAAAAGTGGTTTCCTGCACAAACACAAGTGCAAAAGTGGTTTCCTGCACAAACACAAGTGCGAAAAGTGGTTTTTCAACACTAACACAAGTGCGAAAAGTGGTTTTTCAACACTATCACAAGTGCAAAAAGTGGTTATTTCCACACTAATACAAGTGCAAAAGTAGTTTCCTGCACCAACACAAGTGCGAAAAGTGGTTTTTCAACACTAACACAAGTGCGAAAAGTGGTTTTTCAACACCAACACAGGTGCGAAAAGTGGTTTTTCAACACTATCACAAGTGCAAAAAGTGGTTTTTCTACACTAATGCAAGTGCGAAAAGTGGTTTTTCAACACTAACACAAGTGCGAAAAGTGGTTTTTCCACACTAATACAAGTGCAAAAGTGGTTTCCTGCACCAACACATGTGCGAATAGTGGTTTTTCAACACTAACACAAGTGCGAAAAGTGGTTTTTCAACACTAACGCAAGTGCGAAAAGTGTTTTTTCTACACTAATGCAAGTGCAAAAGTGGTTTTTCAACACTAACACAAGTGCGAAAAGTGGTTGTTCCACACTAATACAAGTGCAAAAGTGGTTTCCTGCACCAACACAAGTGCGAAAAGTGGTTTTTCAACACTAACACACGTGTGAAAAGTGGTTTTTTAACACTATCACAAGTGCAAAAAGTGTTTTTTCCACACTAACACAAGTGCGAAAAGTGGTTTTTCAACACTAACACAAGTGCGAAAAGTGGTTTTTCAACACTATCACAAGTGCAAAAAGTGTTTTTTTCCACACCAATACAAGTGCAAAAGTGGTTTCCTGCACCAACACAAGTGCGAATAGTGGTTTTTCAACACTAACACATGTGCGAAAAGTGGTTTTTCAACACAAACACAAGTGCGAAAAGTGGTTTTTCAACACTAACACAAGTGCGAAAAGTGGTTTTTCCACACTAATACAAGTGCAAAAGTGGTTTCCTGCACCAACACATGTGCGAATAGTGGTTTTTCAACACTAACACAAGTGCGAAAAGTGGTTTTTCCACACTAACACAAGTGCAAAAGTGGTTTCCTGCACCAACACAAGTGCGAAAAGTGGTTTTTCAACACTAACACAAGTGCGAAAAGTGGTTTTTCAACACTATCACAAGTGCAAAAAGTGTTTTTTCCACACTAATACAAGTGCAAAAGTGGTTTCCTGCACCAACACAAGTGCGAAAAGTGGTTTTTCAACACTAACACAAGTGCAAAAAGTGTTTTTTCCACACTAATACAAGTGCAAAAGTGGTTTCCTGCACCAACACAAGTGCGAAAAGTGGTTTTTCAACACTATCACAAGTGCAAAAAGTGTTTTTTCAACACTAACACAAGTGCGAAAAGTGGTTTTTCAACACTAACACAAGTGCGAAAAGTGGTTTTTCCACACTAATACAAGTGCAAAAGTAGTTTCCTGCACCAACACAAGTGCGAATAGTGGTTTTTCAACACTAACACAAGTGCGAAAAGTGGTTTTTCAACACTATCGCAAGTGCGAAAAGGGGTTTTTCCACACTAACACAAGTGCAAAAGTGGTTTCCTGCACCAACGCAAGAGCGAAAAGTGGTTTTTCAACACTAACACAAGTGCGAAAAGTGGTTTTTCAACACTATCACAAGTGCAAAAAGTGTTTTTTCCACACTAATACAAGTGCAAAAGTGGTTTTCTGCACCAACACAGGTGCGAAAAGTGGTTTTTCAACACTATCACAAGTGCAAAAAGTGTTTTTTCAACACTAACACAAGTGCGAAAAGTGGTTTTTCCACACTAATACAAGTGCAAAAGTGGCTTCCTGCACCAACACAAGTGCGAAAAGTGGTTTTTCAACACTAACACAAGTGCGAAAAGTGGTTTATCAACACTATCACAAGTGCAAAAAGTGTTTTTTCCACACTAATACAAGTGCAAAAGTGGTTTCCTGCACCAACACAAGTGTGAAAAGTGGTTTTTCAACACTAACACAAGTGCGAAAAGTGGTTTTTCAACACTAACACAAGAGTGAAAAGTGGTTTTTCAACACTAACACAAGTGCAAAAAGTGGTTTTTCAACACTAACACAAGTGCGAAAAGTGGTTTTTCAACACTATCACAAGTGCAAAAAGTGTTTTTTCAACACTAACACAAGTGCGAAAAGTAGTTTTTCAACACGAACACAAGTGCGAAAAGTGGTTTTTCAACACTAACACAAGTGCGAAAAGTGGTTTTTCAACACGAACACAAGTGCGAAAAGTGGTTTTGCCACACTAATACAAGTGCAAAAGTGGTTTCCTGCACCAACACAAGTGTGAAAAGTGGTTTTTCAACACTATCACAAGTGCAAAAAGCGTTTTTTCCACACTAATACAAGTGCAAAAGTGGTTTCCTGCACCAACACAAGTGTGAAAAGTGGTTTTTCAACACTAACACAAGTGCGAAATGTGGTTTTTCAACACTAACACAAGTGCGAAAAGTGGTTTTTCAACACGAACACAAGTGCGAAAAGTGGTTTTTCCACACTAATACAAGTGCAAAAGTGGTTTCCTGCACCAACACAAGTGCGAATAGTGGTTTTTCAACACTAACACAAGTGCGAAAAGTGGTTTTTCAACACTAACACAAGTGCGAAAAGTGGTTTTTCCACACGAATACAAGTGCAAAAGTGGTTTCCTGCACCAACACAAGTGCGAAAAGTGGTTTTTCAACACTAACACAAGTGCGAAATGTGGTTTTTCAACACTAACACAAGTGCGAAAAGTGGTTTTTCCACAATAATACAAGTGCAAAAGTGGTTTCCTGCACAAACACAAGTGCGAATAGTGGTTTTTCAACACTAACACAAGTGCGAAAAGTGGTTTTTCAACACTAACACAAGTGCGAAAAGTGGTTTTTCAACACTATCACAAGTGCAAAAAGTGGTTATTTCCACACTAATACAAGTGCAAAAGTGGTTTCCTGCACCAACACAAGTGCGAAAAGTGGTTTTTCAACACTAACACAAGTGCGAAAAGTGGTTTTTCAACACCAACACAGGTGCGAAAAGTGGTTTTTCAACACTATCACAAGTGCAAAAAGTGGTTTTTCTACACTAATGCAAGTGCGAAAAGTGGTTTTTCAACACTAACACAAGTGCGAAAAGTGGTTTTTCCACACTAATACAAGTGCAAAAGTGGTTTCCTGCACCAACACATGTGCGAATAGTGGTTTTTCAACACTAACACAAGTGCGAAAAGTGGTTTTTCAACACTAACGCAAGTGCGAAAAGTGTTTTTTCTACACTAATGCAAGTGCAAAAGTGGTTTTTCAACACTAACACAAGTGCGAAAAGTGGTTGTTCCACACTAATACAAGTGCAAAAGTGGTTTCCTGCACCAACACAAGTGCGAAAAGTGGTTTTTCAACACTAACACACGTGCGAAAAGTGGTTTTTTAACACTATCACAAGTGCAAAAAGTGTTTTTTCCACACTAACACAAGTGCGAAAAGTGGTTTTTCAACACTAACACAAGTGCGAAAAGTGGTTTTTCAACACTATCACAAGTGCAAAAAGTGTTTTTTTCCACACCAATACAAGTGCAAAAGTGGTTTCCTGCACCAACACAAGT
This sequence comes from Myxine glutinosa, assembly GCF_964187855.1. NCBI lineage: Eukaryota > Metazoa > Chordata > Myxini > Myxiniformes > Myxinidae > Myxine > Myxine glutinosa. Next base: position 40,480 of record NW_027616727.1, read on the forward strand.
GCGAATAGTGGTTTTTCAACACTAACACATGTGCGAAAAGTGGTTTTTCAACACAAACACAAGTGCGAAAAGTGGTTTTTCAACACTATCACAAGTGCAAAAAGTGTTTTTTCAACACTAACACAAGTGCGAAAAGTAGTTTTTCAACACGAACACAAGTGCGAAAAGTGGTTTTTCAACACTAACACAAGTGCGAAAAGTGGTTTTTCAACACTAACACAAGTGTGAAAAGTGGTTTTTCAACACTAACACAAGTGTGAAAAGTGGTTTTTCAACACTAACACAAGTGCGAAAAGTGGTTTTTCAACACTAACACAAGTGCGAAAAGTGGTTTTTCAACACTATCACAAGTGCGAAAAGTGGTTTTTAAACACTAATACAAGTGTGAAAAGTGGTTTTTCAACACTAACACAAGTGCAAAAAGTGTTTTTTCCACACTAATACAAGTGCAAAAGTGGTTTCCTGCACCAACACAAGTGCAAAAAGTGGTTTTTCAACACTATCACAAGTGCAAAAAGTGTTTTTTCAACACTAACACAAGTGCGAAAAGTAGTTTTTCAACACGAACACAAGTGCGAAAAGTGGTTTTTCAACACTAACACAAGTGCGAAAAGTGGTTTTTCAAAACGAACACAAGTGCGAAAAGTGGTTTTTCCACACTAATACAAGTGCAAAAGTGGTTTCCTGCACCAACACAAGTGTGAAAAGTGGTTTTTCAACACTATCACAAGTGCAAAAAGTGTTTTTTCCACACTAATACAAGTGCAAAAGTGATTTCCTGCACCAACACAAGTGTGAAAAGTGGTTTTTCAACACTAACACAAGTGCGAAATGTGGTTTTTCAACACTAACACAAGTGCGAAAAGTGGTTTTTCAACACGAACACAAGTGCGAAAAGTGGTTTTTCCACTCTAATACAAGTGCAAAAGTGGTTTCCTGCACCAACACAAGTGCGAATAGTGGTTTTTCAACACTAACACAAGTGCGAAAAGTGGTTTTTCAACACTAACACAAGTGCGAAAAGTGGTTTTTCCACACGAATACAAGTGCAAAAGTGGTTTCCTGCACCAACACAAGTGCGAAAAGTGGTTTTTCAACACTAACACAAGTGCGAAATGTGGTTTTTCAACACTAATACAAGTGCGAAAAGTGGTTTTTCCACAATAATACAAGTGCAAAAGTGGTTTCCTGCACAAACACAAGTGCGAATAGTGGTTTTTCAACACTAACACAAGTGCGAAAAGTGGTTTTTCAACACTATCACAAGTGCAAAAAGTGGTTTCCTGCACAAACACAATGGCAAAAGTGGTTTCCTGCACAAACACAAGTGCGAAAAGTGGTTTTTCAACACTAACACAAGTGCGAAAAGTGGTTTTTCAACACTATCACAAGTGCAAAAAGTGGTTATTTCCACACTAATACAAGTGCAAAAGTAGTTTCCTGCACCAACACAAGTGCGAAAAGTGGTTTTTCAACACTAACACAAGTGCGAAAAGTGGTTTTTCAACACCAACACAGGTGCGAAAAGTGGTTTTTCAACACTATCACAAGTGCAAAAAGTGGTTTTTCTACACTAATGCAAGTGCGAAAAGTGGTTTTTCAACACTAACACAAGTGCGAAAAGTGGTTTTTCCACACTAATACAAGTGCAAAAGTGGTTTCCTGCACCAACACATGTGCGAATAGTGGTTTTTCAACACTAACACAAGTGCGAAAAGTGGTTTTTCAACACTAACGCAAGTGCGAAAAGTGTTTTTTCTACACTAATGCAAGTGCAAAAGTGGTTTTTCAACACTAACACAAGTGCGAAAAGTGGTTGTTCCACACTAATACAAGTGCAAAAGTGGTTTCCTGCACCAACACAAGTGCGAAAAGTGGTTTTTCAACACTAACACACGTGTGAAAAGTGGTTTTTTTAACACTATCACAAGTGCAAAAAGTGTTTTTTCCACACTAACACAAGTGCGAAAAGTGGTTTTTCAACACTAACACAAGTGCGAAAAGTGGTTTTTCAACACTATCACAAGTGCAAAAAGTGTTTTTTTCCACACCAATACAAGTGCAAAAGTGGTTTCCTGCACCAACACAAGTGCGAATAGTGGTTTTTCAACACTAACACATGTGCGAAAAGTGGTTTTTCAACACAAACACAAGTGCGAAAAGTGGTTTTTCAACACTAACACAAGTGCGAAAAGTGGTTTTTCCACACTAATACAAGTGCAAAAGTGGTTTCCTGCACCAACACATGTGCGAATAGTGGTTTTTCAACACTAACACAAGTGCGAAAAGTGGTTTTTCCACACTAACACAAGTGCAAAAGTGGTTTCCTGCACCAACACAAGTGCGAAAAGTGGTTTTTCAACACTAACACAAGTGCGAAAAGTGGTTTTTCAACACTATCACAAGTGCAAAAAGTGTTTTTTCCACACTAATACAAGTGCAAAAGTGGTTTCCTGCACCAACACAAGTGCGAAAAGTGGTTTTTCAACACTAACACAAGTGCAAAAAGTGTTTTTTCCACACTAATACAAGTGCAAAAGTGGTTTCCTGCACCAACACAAGTGCGAAAAGTGGTTTTTCAACACTATCACAAGTGCAAAAAGTGTTTTTTCAACACTAACACAAGTGCGAAAAGTGGTTTTTCAACACTAACACAAGTGCGAAAAGTGGTTTTTCCACACTAATACAAGTGCAAAAGTAGTTTCCTGCACCAACACAAGTGCGAATAGTGGTTTTTCAACACTAACACAAGTGCGAAAAGTGGTTTTTCAACACTATCGCAAGTGCGAAAAGGGGTTTTTCCACACTAACACAAGTGCAAAAGTGGTTTCCTGCACCAACGCAAGAGCGAAAAGTGGTTTTTCAACACTAACACAAGTGCGAAAAGTGGTTTTTCAACACTATCACAAGTGCAAAAAGTGTTTTTTCCACACTAATACAAGTGCAAAAGTGGTTTTCTGCACCAACACAGGTGCGAAAAGTGGTTTTTCAACACTATCACAAGTGCAAAAAGTGTTTTTTCAACACTAACACAAGTGCGAAAAGTGGTTTTTCCACACTAATACAAGTGCAAAAGTGGCTTCCTGCACCAACACAAGTGCGAAAAGTGGTTTTTCAACACTAACACAAGTGCGAAAAGTGGTTTATCAACACTATCACAAGTGCAAAAAGTGTTTTTTCCACACTAATACAAGTGCAAAAGTGGTTTCCTGCACCAACACAAGTGTGAAAAGTGGTTTTTCAACACTAACACAAGTGCGAAAAGTGGTTTTTCAACACTAACACAAGAGTGAAAAGTGGTTTTTCAACACTAACACAAGTGCAAAAAGTGGTTTTTCAACACTAACACAAGTGCGAAAAGTGGTTTTTCAACACTATCACAAGTGCAAAAAGTGTTTTTTCAACACTAACACAAGTGCGAAAAGTAGTTTTTCAACACGAACACAAGTGCGAAAAGTGGTTTTTCAACACTAACACAAGTGCGAAAAGTGGTTTTTCAACACGAACACAAGTGCGAAAAGTGGTTTTGCCACACTAATACAAGTGCAAAAGTGGTTTCCTGCACCAACACAAGTGTGAAAAGTGGTTTTTCAACACTATCACAAGTGCAAAAAGCGTTTTTTCCACACTAATACAAGTGCAAAAGTGGTTTCCTGCACCAACACAAGTGTGAAAAGTGGTTTTTCAACACTAACACAAGTGCGAAATGTGGTTTTTCAACACTAACACAAGTGCGAAAAGTGGTTTTTCAACACGAACACAAGTGCGAAAAGTGGTTTTTCCACACTAATACAAGTGCAAAAGTGGTTTCCTGCACCAACACAAGTGCGAATAGTGGTTTTTCAACACTAACACAAGTGCGAAAAGTGGTTTTTCAACACTAACACAAGTGCGAAAAGTGGTTTTTCCACACGAATACAAGTGCAAAAGTGGTTTCCTGCACCAACACAAGTGCGAAAAGTGGTTTTTCAACACTAACACAAGTGCGAAATGTGGTTTTTCAACACTAACACAAGTGCGAAAAGTGGTTTTTCCACAATAATACAAGTGCAAAAGTGGTTTCCTGCACAAACACAAGTGCGAATAGTGGTTTTTCAACACTAACACAAGTGCGAAAAGTGGTTTTTCAACACTAACACAAGTGCGAAAAGTGGTTTTTCAACACTATCACAAGTGCAAAAAGTGGTTATTTCCACACTAATACAAGTGCAAAAGTGGTTTCCTGCACCAACACAAGTGCGAAAAGTGGTTTTTCAACACTAACACAAGTGCGAAAAGTGGTTTTTCAACACCAACACAGGTGCGAAAAGTGGTTTTTCAACACTATCACAAGTGCAAAAAGTGGTTTTTCTACACTAATGCAAGTGCGAAAAGTGGTTTTTCAACACTAACACAAGTGCGAAAAGTGGTTTTTCCACACTAATACAAGTGCAAAAGTGGTTTCCTGCACCAACACATGTGCGAATAGTGGTTTTTCAACACTAACACAAGTGCGAAAAGTGGTTTTTCAACACTAACGCAAGTGCGAAAAGTGTTTTTTCTACACTAATGCAAGTGCAAAAGTGGTTTTTCAACACTAACACAAGTGCGAAAAGTGGTTGTTCCACACTAATACAAGTGCAAAAGTGGTTTCCTGCACCAACACAAGTGCGAAAAGTGGTTTTTCAACACTAACACACGTGCGAAAAGTGGTTTTTTAACACTATCACAAGTGCAAAAAGTGTTTTTTCCACACTAACACAAGTGCGAAAAGTGGTTTTTCAACACTAACACAAGTGCGAAAAGTGGTTTTTCAACACTATCACAAGTGCAAAAAGTGTTTTTTTCCACACCAATACAAGTGCAAAAGTGGTTTCCTGCACCAACACAAGTGCGAATAGTGGTTTTTCAACACTAACACATGTGCGAAAAGTGGTTTTTCAACACAAACACAAGTGCGAAAAGTGGTTTTTCAACACTATCACAAGTGCAAAAAGTGTTTTTTCAACACTAACACAAGTGCGAAAAGTAGTTTTTCAACACGAACACAAGTGCGAAAAGTGGTTTTTCAACACTAACACAAGTGCGAAAAGTGGTTTTTCAACACGAACACAAGTGCGAAAAGTGGTTTTTCCACACTAATACAAGTGCAAAAGTGGTTTCCTGCACCAACACAAGTGTGAAAAGTGGTTTTTCAACACTATCACAAGTGCAAAAAGTGTTTTTTCCACACTAATACAAGTGCAAAAGTGATTTCCTGCACCAACACAAGTGTGAAAAGTGGTTTTTCAACACTAACACAAGTGCGAAATGTGGTTTTTCAACACTAACACAAGTGCGAAAAGTGGTTTTTCAACACGAACACAAGTGCGAAAAGTGGTTTTTCCACTCTAATACAAGTGCAAAAGTGGTTTCCTGCACCAACACAAGTGCGAATAGTGGTTTTTCAACACTAACACAAGTGCGAAAAGTGGTTTTTCAACACTAACACAAGTGCGAAAAGTGGTTTTTCCACACGAATACAAGTGCAAAAGTGGTTTCCTGCACCAACACAAGTGCGAAAAGTGGTTTTTCAACACTAACACAAGTGCGAAATGTGGTTTTTCAACACTAATACAAGTGCGAAAAGTGGTTTTTCCACAATAATACAAGTGCAAAAGTGGTTTCCTGCACAAACACAAGTGCGAATAGTGGTTTTTCAACACTAACACAAGTGCGAAAAGTGGTTTTTCAACACTATCACAAGTGCAAAAAGTGGTTTCCTGCACAAACACAAGTGCAAAAGTGGTTTCCTGCACAAACACAAGTGCGAAAAGTGGTTTTTCAACACTAACACAAGTGCGAAAAGTGGTTTTTCAACACTATCACAAGTGCAAAAAGTGGTTATTTCCACACTAATACAAGTGCAAAAGTAGTTTCCTGCACCAACACAAGTGCGAAAAGTGGTTTTTCAACACTAACACAAGTGCGAAAAGTGGTTTTTCAACACCAACACAGGTGCGAAAAGTGGTTTTTCAACACTATCACAAGTGCAAAAAGTGGTTTTTCTACACTAATGCAAGTGCGAAAAGTGGTTTTTCAACACTAACACAAGTGCGAAAAGTGGTTTTTCCACACTAATACAAGTGCAAAAGTGGTTTCCTGCACCAACACATGTGCGAATAGTGGTTTTTCAACACTAACACAAGTGCGAAAAGTGGTTTTTCAACACTAACGCAAGTGCGAAAAGTGTTTTTTCTACACTAATGCAAGTGCAAAAGTGGTTTTTCAACACTAACACAAGTGCGAAAAGTGGTTGTTCCACACTAATACAAGTGCAAAAGTGGTTTCCTGCACCAACACAAGTGCGAAAAGTGGTTTTTCAACACTAACACACGTGTGAAAAGTGGTTTTTTAACACTATCACAAGTGCAAAAAGTGTTTTTTCCACACTAACACAAGTGCGAAAAGTGGTTTTTCAACACTAACACAAGTGCGAAAAGTGGTTTTTCAACACTATCACAAGTGCAAAAAGTGTTTTTTTCCACACCAATACAAGTGCAAAAGTGGTTTCCTGCACCAACACAAGTGCGAATAGTGGTTTTTCAACACTAACACATGTGCGAAAAGTGGTTTTTCAACACAAACACAAGTGCGAAAAGTGGTTTTTCAACACTAACACAAGTGCGAAAAGTGGTTTTTCCACACTAATACAAGTGCAAAAGTGGTTTCCTGCACCAACACATGTGCGAATAGTGGTTTTTCAACACTAACACAAGTGCGAAAAGTGGTTTTTCCACACTAACACAAGTGCAAAAGTGGTTTCCTGCACCAACACAAGTGCGAAAAGTGGTTTTTCAACACTAACACAAGTGCGAAAAGTGGTTTTTCAACACTATCACAAGTGCAAAAAGTGTTTTTTCCACACTAATACAAGTGCAAAAGTGGTTTCCTGCACCAACACAAGTGCGAAAAGTGTTTTTTCAACACTAACACAAGTGCAAAAAGTGTTTTTTCCACACTAATACAAGTGCAAAAGTGGTTTCCTGCACCAACACAAGTGCGAAAAGTGGTTTTTCAACACTATCACAAGTGCAAAAAGTGTTTTTTCAACACTAACACAAGTGCGAAAAGTGGTTTTTCAACACTAACACAAGTGCGAAAAGTGGTTTTTCCACACTAATACAAGTGCAAAAGTAGTTTCCTGCACCAACACAAGTGCGAATAGTGGTTTTTCAACACTAACACAAGTGCGAAAAGTGGTTTTTCAACACTATCGCAAGTGCGAAAAGGGGTTTTTCCACACTAACACAAGTGCAAAAGTGGTTTCCTGCACCAACGCAAGAGCGAAAAGTGGTTTTTCAACACTAACACAAGTGCGAAAAGTGGTTTTTCAACACTATCACAAGTGCAAAAAGTGTTTTTTCCACACTAATACAAGTGCAAAAGTGGTTTTCTGCACCAACACAGGTGCGAAAAGTGGTTTTTCAACACTATCACAAGTGCAAAAAGTGTTTTTTCAACACTAACACAAGTGCGAAAAGTGGTTTTTCCACACTAATACAAGTGCAAAAGTGGCTTCCTGCACCAACACAAGTGCGAAAAGTGGTTTTTCAACACTAACACAAGTGCGAAAAGTGGTTTATCAACACTATCACAAGTGCAAAAAGTGTTTTTTCCACACTAATACAAGTGCAAAAGTGGTTTCCTGCACCAACACAAGTGTGAAAAGTGGTTTTTCAACACTAACACAAGTGCGAAAAGTGGTTTTTCAACACTAACACAAGAGTGAAAAGTGGTTTTTCACCACTAACACAAGTGCAAAAAGTGGTTTTTCAACACTAACACAAGTGCGAAAAGTGGTTTTTCAACACTATCACAAGTGCAAAAAGTGTTTTTTCAACACTAACACAAGTGCGAAAAGTAGTTTTTCAACACGAACACAAGTGCGAAAAGTGGTTTTTCAACACTAACACAAGTGCGAAAAGTGGTTTTTCAACACGAACACAAGTGCGAAAAGTGGTTTTGCCACACTAATACAAGTGCAAAAGTGGTTTCCTGCACCAACACAAGTGTGAAAAGTGGTTTTTCAACACTATCACAAGTGCAAAAAGCGTTTTTTCCACACTAATACAAGTGCAAAAGTGGTTTCCTGCACCAACACAAGTGTGAAAAGTGGTTTTTCAACACTAACACAAGTGCGAAATGTGGTTTTTCAACACTAACACAAGTGCGAAAAGTGGTTTTTCAACACGAACACAAGTGCGAAAAGTGGTTTTTCCACACTAATACAAGTGCAAAAGTGGTTTCCTGCACCAACACAAGTGCGAATAGTGGTTTTTCAACACTAACACAAGTGCGAAAAGTGGTTTTTCAACACTAACACAAGTGCGAAAAGTGGTTTTTCCACACGAATACAAGTGCAAAAGTGGTTTCCTGCACCAACACAAGTGCGAAAAGTGGTTTTTCAACACTAACACAAGTGCGAAATGTGGTTTTTCAACACTAACACAAGTGCGAAAAGTGGTTTTTCCACAATAATACAAGTGCAAAAGTGGTTTCCTGCACAAACACAAGTGCGAATAGTGGTTTTTCAACACTAACACAAGTGCGAAAAGTGGTTTTTCAACACTAACACAAGTGCGAAAAGTGGTTTTTCAACACTATCACAAGTGCAAAAAGTGGTTATTTCCACACTAATACAAGTGCAAAAGTGGTTTCCTGCACCAACACAAGTGCGAAAAGTGGTTTTTCAACACTAACACAAGTGCGAAAAGTGGTTTTTCAACACCAACACAGGTGCGAAAAGTGGTTTTTCAACACTATCACAAGTGCAAAAAGTGGTTTTTCTACACTAATGCAAGTGCGAAAAGTGGTTTTTCAACACTAACACAAGTGCGAAAAGTGGTTTTTCCACACTAATACAAGTGCAAAAGTGGTTTCCTGCACCAACACATGTGCGAATAGTGGTTTTTCAACACTAACACAAGTGCGAAAAGTGGTTTTTCAACACTAACGCAAGTGCGAAAAGTGTTTTTTCTACACTAATGCAAGTGCAAAAGTGGTTTTTCAACACTAACACAAGTGCGAAAAGTGGTTGTTCCACACTAATACAAGTGCAAAAGTGGTTTCCTGCACCAACACAAGTGCGAAAAGTGGTTTTTCAACACTAACACACGTGCGAAAAGTGGTTTTTTAACACTATCACAAGTGCAAAAAGTGTTTTTTCCACACTAACACAAGTGCGAAAAGTGGTTTTTCAACACTAACACAAGTGCGAAAAGTGGTTTTTCAACACTATCACAAGTGCAAAAAGTGTTTTTTTCCACACCAATACAAGTGCAAAAGTGGTTTCCTGCACCAACACAAGTGCGAATAGTGGTTTTTCAACACTAACACATGTGCGAAAAGTGGTTTTTCAACACAAACACAAGTGCGAAAAGTGGTTTTTCAACACTAACACAAGTGCGAAAAGTGGTTTTTCCACACTAATACAAGTGCAAAAGTGGTTTCCTGCACCAACACATGTGCGAATAGTGGTTTTTCAACACTAACACAAGTGCGAAAAGTGGTTTTTCCACACTAACACAAGTGCAAAAGTGGTTTCCTGCACCAACACAAGTGCGAAAAGTGGTTTTTCAACACTAACACAAGTGCGAAAAGTGGTTTTTCAACACTATCACAAGTGCAAAAAGTGTTTTTTCCACACTAATACAAGTGCAAAAGTGGTTTCCTGCACCAACACAAGTGCGAAAAGTGGTTTTTCAACACTAACACAAGTGCAAAAAGTGTTTTTTCCACACTAATACAAGTGCAAAAGTGGTTTTCTGCACCAACACAGGTGCGAAAAGTGGTTTTTCAACACTATCACAAGTGCAAAAAGTGTTTTTTCAACACTAACACAAGTGCGAAAAGTGGTTTTTCCACACTAATACAAGTGCAAAAGTGGCTTCCTGCACCAACACAAGTGCGAAAAGTGGTTTTTCAACACTAACACAAGTGCGAAAAGTGGTTTATCAACACTATCACAAGTGCAAAAAGTGTTTTTTCCACACTAATACAAGTGCAAAAGTGGTTTCCTGCACCAACACAAGTGTGAAAAGTGGTTTTTCAACACTAACACAAGTGCGAAAAGTGGTTTTTCAACACTATCACAAGTGCAAAAAGTGTTTTTTCCACACTAATACAAGTGCAAAAGTGGTTTTCTGCACCAACACAGGTGCGAAAAGTGGTTTTTCAACACTATCACAAGTGCAAAAAGTGTTTTTTCAACACTAACACAAGTGCGAAAAGTGGTTTTCCACACTAATACAAGTGCAAAAGTGGCTTCCTGCACCAACACATGTGCGAAAAGTGGTTTTTCAACACTAACACAAGTGCGAAAAGTGGTTTATCAACACTATCACAAGTGCAAAAAGTGTTTTTTCCACACTAATACAAGTGCAAAAGTGGTTTCCTGCACCAACACAAGTGTGAAAAGTGGTTTTTCAACACTAACACAAGTGCGAAAAGTGGTTTTTCAACACTAACACAAGAGTGAAAAGTGGTTTTTCAACACTAACACAAGTGCGAAAAGTGGTTTTTCAACACTAACACAAGTGCGAAAAGTGGTTTTTCAACACTATCACAAGTGCAAAAAGTGTTTTTTCAACACTAACACAAGTGCGAAAAGTAGTTTTTCAACACGAACACAAGTGCGAAAAGTGGTTTTTCAACACTAACACAAGTGCGAAAAGTGGTTTTTCAACACGAACACAAGTGCGAAAAGTGGTTTTGCCACACTAATACAAGTGCAAAAGTGGTTTCCTGCACCAACACAAGTGTGAAAAGTGGTTTTTCAACACTATCACAAGTGCAAAAAGTGTTTTTTCCACACTAATACAAGTGCAAAAGTGGTTTCCTGCACCAACACAAGTGTGAAAAGTGGTTTTTCAACACTAACACAAGTGCGAAATGTGGTTTTTCAACACTAACACAAGTGCGAAAAGTGGTTTTTCAACACGAACACAAGTGCGAAAAGTGGTTTTTCCACACTAATACAAGTGCAAAAGTGGTTTCCTGCACCAACACAAGTGCGAATAGTGGTTTTTCAACACTAACACAAGTGCGAAAAGTGGTTTTTCAACACTAACACAAGTGCGAAAAGTGGTTTTTCCACACGAATACAAGTGCAAAAGTGGTTTCCTGCACCAACACAAGTGCGAAAAGTGGTTTTTCAACACTAACACAAGTGCGAAATGTGGTTTTTCAACACTAACACAAGTGCGAAAAGTGGTTTTTCCACAATAATACAAGTGCAAAAGTGGTTTCCTGCACAAACACAAGTGCGAATAGTGGTTTTTCAACACTAACACAAGTGCGAAAAGTGGTTTTTCAACACTAACACAAGTGCGAAAAGTGGTTTTTCAACACTATCACAAGTGCAAAAAGTGGTTATTTCCACACTAATACAAGTGCAAAAGTGGTTTCCTGCACCAACACAAGTGCGAAAAGTGGTTTTTCAACACTAACACAAGTGCGAAAAGTGGTTTTTCAACACCAACACAGGTGCGAAAAGTGGTTTTTCAACACTATCACAAGTGCAAAAAGTGGTTTTTCTACACTAATGCAAGTGCGAAAAGTGGTTTTTCAACACTAACACAAGTGCGAAAAGTGGTTTTTCCACACTAATACAAGTGCAAAAGTGGTTTCCTGCACCAACACATGTGCGAATAGTGGTTTTTCAACACTAACACAAGTGCGAAAAGTGGTTTTTCAACACTAACGCAAGTGCGAAAAGTGTTTTTTCTACACTAATGCAAGTGCAAAAGTGGTTTTTCAACACTAACACAAGTGCGAAAAGTGGTTGTTCCACACTAATACAAGTGCAAAAGTGGTTTCCTGCACCAACACAAGTGCGAAAAGTGGTTTTTCAACACTAACACACGTGCGAAAAGTGGTTTATTAACACTATCACAAGTGCAAAAAGTGTTTTTTCCACACTAACACAAGTGCGAAAAGTGGTTTTTCAACACTAACACAAGTGCGAAAAGTGGTTTTTCAACACTATCACAAGTGCAAAAAGTGTTTTTTTCCACACCAATACAAGTGCAAAAGTGGTTTCCTGCACCAACACAAGTGCGAATAGTGGTTTTTCAACACTAACACATGTGCGAAAAGTGGTTTTTCAACACAAACACAAGTGCGAAAAGTGGTTTTTCAACACTAACACAAGTGCGAAAAGTGGTTTTTCCACACTAATACAAGTGCAAAAGTGGTTTCCTGCACCAACACATGTGCGAATAGTGGTTTTTCAACACTAACACAAGTGCGAAAAGTGGTTTTTCCACACTAACACAAGTGCAAAAGTGGTTTCCTGCACCAACACAAGTGCGAAAAGTGGTTTTTCAACACTAACACAAGTGCGAAAAGTGGTTTTTCAACACTATCACAAGTGCAAAAAGTGTTTTTTCCACACTAATACAAGTGCTAAAGTGGTTTCCTGCACCAACACAAGTGCGAAAAGTGGTTTTTCAACACTAACACAAGTGCAAAAAGTGTTTTTTCCACACTAATACAAGTGCAAAAGTGGTTTCCTGCACCAACACAAGTGCGAAAAGTGGTTTTTCAACACTATCACAAGTGCAAAAAGTGTTTTTTCAACACTAACACAAGTGCGAAAAGTGGTTTTTCAACACTAACACAAGTGCAAAAAGTGGTTTTTCCACACTAATACAAGTGCAAAAGTAGTTTCCTGCACCAACACAAGTGCGAATAGTGGTTTTTCAACACTAACACAAGTGCGAAAAGTGGTTTTTCAACACTAACGCAAGTGCGAAAAGGGGTTTTTCCACACTAACACAAGTGCAAAAGTGGTTTTCTGCACCAACACAGGTGCGAAAAGTGGTTTTTCCACACTAACACAAGTGCAAAAGTGGTTTCCTGCACCAACACAAGTGCGAAAAGTGGTTTTTCAACACTAACACAAGTGCGAAAAGTGGTTTTTCAACACTATCACAAGTGCAAAAAGTGTTTTTTCCACACTAATACAAGTGCAAAAGTGGTTTCCTGCACCAACACAAGTGCGAAAAGTGGTTTTTCAACACTAACACAAGTGCAAAAAGTGTTTTTTCCACACTAATACAAGTGCAAAAGTGGTTTCCTGCACCAACACAAGTGCGAAAAGTGGTTTTTCAACACTATCACAAGTGCAAAAAGTGTTTTTTCAACACTAACACAAGTGCGAAAAGTGGTTTTTCAACACTAACACAAGTGCGAAAAGTGGTTTTTCCACACTAATACAAGTGCAAAAGTAGTTTCCTGCACCAACACAAGTGCGAATAGTGGTTTTTCAACACTAACACAAGTGCGAAAAGTGGTTTTTCAACACTATCGCAAGTGCGAAAAGGGGTTTTTCCACACTAACACAAGTGCAAAAGTGGTTTCCTGCACCAACGCAAGAGCGAAAAGTGGTTTTTCAACACTAACACAAGTGCGAAAAGTGGTTTTTCAACACTATCACAAGTGCAAAAAGTGTTTTTTCCACACTAATACAAGTGCAAAAGTGGTTTTCTGCACCAACACAGGTGCGAAAAGTGGTTTTTCAACACTATCACAAGTGCAAAAAGTGTTTTTTCAACACTAACACAAGTGCGAAAAGTGGTTTTTCCACACTAATACAAGTGCAAAAGTGGCTTCCTGCACCAACACAAGTGCGAAAAGTGGTTTTTCAACACTAACACAAGTGCGAAAAGTGGTTTATCAACACTATCACAAGTGCAAAAAGTGTTTTTTCCACACTAATACAAGTGCAAAAGTGGTTTCCTGCACCAACACAAGTGTGAAAAGTGGTTTTTCAACACTAACACAAGTGCGAAAAGTGGTTTTTCAACACTAACACAAGAGTGAAAAGTGGTTTTTCAACACTAACACAAGTGCGAAAAGTGGTTTTTCAACACTAACACAAGTGCGAAAAGTGGTTTTTCAACACTATCACAAGTGCAAAAAGTGTTTTTTCAACACTAACACAAGTGCGAAAAGTAGTTTTTCAACACGAACACAAGTGCGAAAAGTGGTTTTTCAACACTAACACAAGTGCGAAAAGTGGTTTTTCAACACGAACACAAGTGCGAAAAGTGGTTTTGCCACACTAATACAAGTGCAAAAGTGGTTTCCTGCACCAACACAAGTGTGAAAAGTGGTTTTTCAACACTATCACAAGTGCAAAAAGTGTTTTTTCCACACTAATACAAGTGCAAAAGTGGTTTCCTGCACCAACACAAGTGTGAAAAGTGGTTTTTCAACACTAACACAAGTGCGAAATGTGGTTTTTCAACACTAACACAAGTGCGAAAAGTGGTTTTTCAACACGAACACAAGTGCGAAAAGTGGTTTTTCCACACTAATACAAGTGCAAAAGTGGTTTCCTGCACCAACACAAGTGCGAATAGTGGTTTTTCAACACTAACACAAGTGCGAAAAGTGGTTTTTCAACACTAACACAAGTGCGAAAAGTGGTTTTTCCACACGAATTCAAGTGCAAAAGTGGTTTCCTGCACCAACACAAGTGCGAAAAGTGGTTTTTCAACACTAACACAAGTGCGAAATGTGGTTTTTCAACACTAACACAAGTGCGAAAAGTGGTTTTTCCACAATAATACAAGTGCAAAAGTGGTTTCCTGCACAAACACAAGTGCGAATAGTGGTTTTTCAACACTAACACAAGTGCGAAAAGTGGTTTTTCAACACTAACACAAGTGCGAAAAGTGGTTTTTCAACACTATCACAAGTGCAAAAAGTGGTTATTTCCACACTAATACAAGTGCAAAAGTGGTTTCCTGCACCAACACAAGTGCGAAAAGTGGTTTTTCAACACTAACACAAGTGCGAAAAGTGGTTTTTCAACACCAACACAGGTGCGAAAAGTGGTTTTTCAACACTATCACAAGTGCAAAAAGTGGTTTTTCTACACTAATGCAAGTGCGAAAAGTGGTTTTTCAACACTAACACAAGTGCGAAAAGTGGTTTTTCCACACTAATACAAGTGCAAAAGTGGTTTCCTGCACCAACACATGTGCGAATAGTGGTTTTTCAACACTAACACAAGTGCGAAAAGTGGTTTTTCAACACTAACGCAAGTGCGAAAAGTGTTTTTTCTACACTAATGCAAGTGCAAAAGTGGTTTTTCAACACTAACACAAGTGCGAAAAGTGGTTGTTCCACACTAATACAAGTGCAAAAGTGGTTTCCTGCACCAACACAAGTGCGAAAAGTGGTTTTTCAACACTAACACACGTGCGAAAAGTGGTTTTTTAACACTATCACAAGTGCAAAAAGTGTTTTTTCCACACTAACACAAGTGCGAAAAGTGGTTTTTCAACACTAACACAAGTGCGAAAAGTGGTTTTTCAACACTATCACAAGTGCAAAAAGTGTTTTTTTCCACACCAATACAAGTGCAAAAGTGGTTTCCTGCACCAACACAAGTGCGAATAGTGGTTTTTCAACACTAACACATGTGCGAAAAGTGGTTTTTCAACACAAACACAAGTGCGAAAAGTGGTTTTTCAACACTAACACAAGTGCGAAAAGTGGTTTTTCCACACTAATACAAGTGCAAAAGTGGTTTCCTGCACCAACACATGTGCGAATAGTGGTTTTTCAACACTAACACAAGTGCGAAAAGTGGTTTTTCCACACTAACACAAGTGCAAAAGTGGTTTCCTGCACCAACACAAGTGCGAAAAGTGGTTTTTCAACACTAACACAAGTGCGAAAAGTGGTTTTTCAACACTATCACAAGTGCAAAAAGTGTTTTTTCCACACTAATACAAGTGCAAAAGTGGTTTCCTGCACCAACACAAGTGCGAAAAGTGGTTTTTCAACACTAACACAAGTGCAAAAAGTGTTTTTTCCACACTAATACAAGTGCAAAAGTGGTTTCCTGCACCAACACAAGTGCGAAAAGTGGTTTTTCAACACTATCACAAGTGCAAAAAGTGTTTTTTCAACACTAACACAAGTGCGAAAAGTGGTTTTTCAACACTAACACAAGTGCAAAAAGTGGTTTTTCCACACTAATACAAGTGCAAAAGTAGTTTCCTGCACCAACACAAGTGCGAATAGTGGTTTTTCAACACTAACACAAGTGCGAAAAGTGGTTTTTCAACACTAACGCAAGTGCGAAAAGGGGTTTTTCCACACTAACACAAGTGCAAAAGTGGTTTCCTGCACCAACGCAAGAGCGAAAAGTGGTTTTTCAACACTAACACAAGTGCGAAAAGTGGTTTTTCAACACTATCACAAGTGCAAAAAGTGTTTTTTCCACACTAATACAAGTGCAAAAGTGGTTTTCTGCACCAACACAGGTGCGAAAAGTGGTTTTTCAACACTATCACAAGTGCAAAAAGTGTTTTTTCAACACTAACACAAGTGCGAAAAGTGGTTTTTCCACACTAATACAAGTGCAAAAGTGGCTTCCTGCACCAACACAAGTGCGAAAAGTGGTTTTTCAACACTAACACAAGTGCGAAAAGTGGTTTATCAACACTATCACAAGTGCAAAAAGTGTTTTTTCCACACAAATACAAGTGCAAAAGTGGTTTCCTGCACCAACACAAGTGTGAAAAGTGGTTTTTCAACACTAACACAAGTGCGAAAAGTGGTTTTTCAACACTAACACAAGAGTGAAAAGTGGTTTTTCAACACTAACACAAGTGCGAAAAGTGGTTTTTCAACACTAACACAAGTGCGAAAAGTGGTTTTTCAACACTAACACAAGTGCGAAAAGTGGTTTTTCAACACTATCACAAGTGCGAAAAGTGGTTTTTAAACACTAACACAAGTGCGAAAAGTGGTTTTTCAACACTATCACAAGTGCGAAAAGTGGTTTTTCAATACTAACAAAAGTGCAAAAGTGGTTTCCTCCACCAACACAGGTGCGAAAAGTGGTTTTTCAACACTATCACAAGTGCAAAAAGTGTTTTTTCCACACTAATACAAGTGCAAAAGTGGTTTCCTGCACCAACACAAGTGTGAAAAGTGGTTTTTCAACACTAACACAAGTGCGAAAAGTGGTTTTTCAACACTAACAAAAGTGCGAAAAGTGGTTTTTCAACACGAACACAAGTGCGAAAAGTGGTTTTTCCACACTAATACAAGTGCAAAAGTGGTTTCCTGCACCAACACAAGTGCGAATAGTGGTTTTTCAACACTAACACAAGTGCGAAAAGTGGTTTTTCAACACTAACACAAGTGCGAAAAGTGGTTTTTCCACACTAATACAAGTGCGAAATGTGGTTTTTCAACACTAACACAAGTGCGAAAAGTGGTTTTTCCACAATAATACAAGTGCAAAAGTGGTTTCCTGCACAAACACAAGTGCGAATAGTGGTTTTTCAACACTAACACAAGTGCGAAAAGTGGTTTTTCAACACTAACACAAGTGTGAAAAGTGGATTTTCAACACTAACACAAGTGCAAAAAGTGGTTTTTCAACACTATCACAAGTGCGAAAAGTGGTTTTTCAACACTAACACAAGTGCGAAAAGTGGTTTTTCAACACTATCACAAGTGCAAAAAGTGGTTTTTCCACACTAATACAAGTGCAAAAGTGGTTTCCTGCACCAACACAAGTGCGAAAAGTGGTTTTTCAACACTAACACAAGTGCGAAAAGTGGTTTTTCAACACTATCACAAGTGCAAAAAGTGGATTTTCAACACTAACACAAGTGCGAAAAGTGGTTTTTCAACACTAACACAGGTGCGAAAAGTGGTTTTCCACACTAATACAAGTGCAAAAGTGGTTTCCTGCACCAACACATGTGCGAATAGTGGTTTTTCAACACTAACGCAAGTGCGAAAAGTGTTTTTTCTACACTAATGCAAGTGCAAAAGTGGTTTTTCAACACTAACACAAGTGCGAAAAGTGGTTGTTCCACACTAATACAAGTGCAAAAGTGGTTTCCTGCACCAACACAAGTGCGAAAAGTGGTTTTTCAACACTAACACACGTGCGAAAAGTGGTTTTTCAACACTATCACAAGTGCAAATAGTGTTTTTTCCACACTAACACAAGTGCGAAAAGTGGATTTTCAACACTAACACAAGTGCGAAAAGTGGTTTTTCAACACTATCACAAGTGCAAAAAGTGTTTTTTTCCACACCAATACAAGTGCAAAAGTGGTTTCCTGCACCAACACAAGTGCGAATAGTGGTTTTTCAACACTAACACAAGTGCGAAAAGTGGTTTTTCAACACGAACACAAGTGCGAAAAGTGGTTTTTCAACACTAACACAAGTGCGAAAAGTGGTTTTTCCACACTAATACAAGTGCAAAAGTGGTTTCCTGCACCAACACATGTGCGAATAGTGGTTTTTCAACACCAACACATGTGCGAAAAGTGGTTTTTCAACACTAACGCAAGTGCGAAAAGTGGTTTTTCCACACTAACACAAGTGCGAAAAGTGGTTTTTCAACACTAACACAAGTGCGAAAAGTGGTTTTTCAACACTATCACAAGTGCAAAAAGTGTTTTTTTCCACACCAATACAAGTGCAAAAGTGGTTTCCTGCACCAACACAAGTGCGAATAGTGGTTTTTCAACACTAACACAAGTGCGAAAAGTGGTTTTTCAACACGAACACAAGTGCGAAAAGTGGTTTTTCAACACTAACACAAGTGCGAAAAGTGGTTTTTCCACACTAATACAAGTGCAAAAGTGGTTTCCTGCACCAACACATGTGCGAATAGTGGTTTTTCAACACTAACACAAGTGCGAAAAGTGGTTTTTCAACACTAACGCAAGTGCGAAAAGTGGTTTTTCCACACGAACACAAGTGCAAAAGTGGTTTCCTGCACCAACACAAGTGCGAAAAGTGGTTTTTCAACACTAACACAAGTGCGAAAAGTGGTTTTTCAACACTATCACAAGTGCAAAAAGTGTTTTTTCCACACTAATACAAGTGCAAAAGTGGTTTCCTGCACCAACACAAGTGCGAAAAGTGGTTTTTCAACACTAACACAAGTGCAAAAAGTGTTTTTTCCACACTAATACAAGTGCAAAAGTGGTTTCCTGCACCAACACAAGTGCGAAAAGTGGTTTTTCAACACTATCACAAGTGCAAAAAGTGTTTTTTCAACACTAACACAAGTGCTAAAAGTGGTTTTTCAACACTAACACAAGTGCGAAAAGCAGTTTTTCCACACTAATACAAGTGCAAAAGTAGTTTCCTGCACCAACACAAGTGCGAATAGTGGTTTTTCAACACTAACACAAGTGCGAAAAGTGGTTTTTCAACACTAACGCAAGTGCAAAAAGGGGTTTTTCCACACTAACACAAGTGCAAAAGTGGTTTCCTGCACCAACGCAAGAGCGAAAAGTGGTTTTTCAACACTAACACAAGTGCGAAAAGTGGTTTTTCAACACTAACACAAGTGCGAAAAGTGGTTTTTTAATACTATCACAAGTGCAAAAAGTGTTTTTTCCACACTAATACAAGTGCAAAACTGGTTTCCTGCACCAACACAAGTGCGAAAAGTGGTTTTTCAACACTAACACAAGTGCAAAAAGTGTTTTTTCCACACTAATACAAGTGCAAAAGTGGTTTCCTGCACCAACACAAGTGCGAAAAGTGGTTTTTCAACACTAACACAAGTGCGAAAAGTGGTTTTTCAACACTATCACAAGTGCAAAAAGTGTTTTTTCCACACTAATACAAGTGCAAAAGTGGTTTCCTGCACCAACACAAGTGTGAAAAGTGGTTTTTCAACACTTACACAAGTGCGAAAAGTGGTTTTTCAACACTTACACAAGTGCGAAAAGTGGTTTTTCAACACTAACACAAGTGCGAAAAGTGGTTTTTCCACACTAATACAAGTGCAAAAGTGGTTTCCTGCACTAACACAAGCGCGAAATGTGGTTTTTCAACACTATCACAAGTGCAAAAAGTGTTTTTTCCACACTAATACAAGTGCAAAAGTGGTTTCCTGCACCAACACAAGTGTGAAAAGTGGTTTTTCAACACTAACACAAGTGCGAAAAGTGGTTTTACAACACTAACACAAGTGCGAAAAGTGGTTTTTCAACACTAACACAAGTGCGAAAAGTGGTTTTTCCACACTAATACAAGTGCAAAAGTGGTTTCCTGCACCAACACAAGTGCGAATAGTGGTTTTTCAACACGAACACAAGTGCGAAAAGTGGTTTTTCAACACTAACACAAGTGCGAAAAGTGGTTTTTCAACACTAACACAAGTGCGAAAAGTGGTTTTTCAACACTATCACAAGTGCAAAAAGTGTTTTTTCCACACTAATACAAGTGCAAAAGTGGTTTCCTGCACCAACACAAGTGTGAAAAGTGGTTTTTCAACACTAACACAAGTGCGAAAAGTGGTTTTCAACACTAACACAAGTGCGAAAAGTGGTTTTTCCACACTAATACAAGTGCAAAAGTGGTTTACTGCACCAACACAAGTGCGAAAAGTGGTTTTTCAACACTATCACAAGTGCGAAAAGTGGTTTGTCAACACTAACACAAGTGCAAAAAGTGGTTTTTCAACACTATCACAAGTGCAAAAAGTGTTTTTTCCACACTAATACAAGTGCAAAAGTGGTTTCCTGCACCAACACAAGTGTGAAAAGTGGTTTTTCAACACTAACACAAGTGCGAAAAGTGGTTTTTCAACACTAACACAAGTGCGAAAAGTGGTTTTTCAACACTAACACAAGTGCGAAAAGTGGTTTTTCCACACTAATACAAGTGCAAAAGTGGTTTCCTGCACCAACACAAGTGCGAATAGTGGTTTTTCAACACTAACACAAGTGCAAAAAGTGGTTTTTCAACACTAACACAAGTGCGAAAAGTGGTTTCTCCACACTAATACAAGTGCAAAAGTGGTTTCCTGCACAAACACAAGTGCGAAAAGTGGTTTTTCAACACTAACACAAGTGCGAAAAGTGGTTTTTCAACACTATCACAAGTGCAAAAAGTGTTTTTTCCACACTAATACAATTGCAAAAGTGGTTTCCTGCACCAACACAAGTGCGAATAGTGGTTTTTCAACACTAACACAAGTGCGAAAAGTGGTTTTTCAACACGAACACAAGTGCGAAAAGTGGTTTTTCAACACTAACACAAGTGCGAAAAGTGGTTTTTCCACACTAATACAAGTGCAAAAGTGGTTTCCTGCACCAACACATGTGCGAATAGTGGTTTTTCAACACCAACACATGTGCGAAAAGTGGTTTTTCAACACTAACGCAAGTGCGAAAAGTGGTTTTTCCACACTAACACAAGTGCGAAAAGTGGTTTTTCAACACTAACACAAGTGCGAAAAGTGGTTTTTCAACACTATCACAAGTGCAAAAAGTGTTTTTTTCCACACCAATACAAGTGCAAAAGTGGTTTCCTGCACCAACACAAGTGCGAATAGTGGTTTTTCAACACTAACACAAGTGCGAAAAGTGGTTTTTCAACACGAACACAAGTGCGAAAAGTGGTTTTTCAACACTAACACAAGTGCGAAAAGTGGTTTTTCCACACTAATACAAGTGCAAAAGTGGTTTCCTGCACCAACACATGTGCGAATAGTGGTTTTTCAACACTAACACAAGTGCGAAAAGTGGTTTTTCAACACTAACGCAAGTGCGAAAAGTGGTTTTTCCACACGAACACAAGTGCAAAAGTGGTTTCCTGCACCAACACAAGTGCGAAAAGTGGTTTTTCAACACTAACACAAGTGCGAAAAGTGGTTTTTTCAACACTATCACAAGTGCAAAAAGTGTTTTTTCCACACTAATACAAGTGCAAAAGTGGTTTCCTGCACCAACACAAGTGCGAAAAGTGGTTTTTCAACACTAACACAAGTGCAAAAAGTGTTTTTTCCACACTAATACAAGTGCAAAAGTGGTTTCCTGCACCAACACAAGTGCGAAAAGTGGTTTTTCAACACTATCACAAGTGCAAAAAGTGTTTTTTCAACACTAACACAAGTGCTAAAAGTGGTTTTTCAACACTAACACAAGTGCGAAAAGCGGTTTTTCCACACTAATACAAGTGCAAAAGTAGTTTCCTGCACCAACACAAGTGCGAATAGTGGTTTTTCAACACTAACACAAGTGCGAAAAGTGGTTTTTCAACACTAACGCAAGTGCAAAAAGGGGTTTTTCCACACTAACACAAGTGCAAAAGTGGTTTCCTGCACCAACGCAAGAGCGAAAAGTGGTTTTTCAACACTAACACAAGTGCGAAAAGTGGTTTTTCAACACTAACCACAAGTGCGAAAAGTGGTTTTTTAATACTATCACAAGTGCAAAAAGTGTTTTTCCACACTAATACAAGTGCAAAACTGGTTTCCTGCACCAACACAAGTGCGAAAAGTGGTTTTTCAACACTAACACAAGTGCAAAAAGTGTTTTTCCACACTAATACAAGTGCAAAAGTGGTTTCCTGCACCAACACAAGTGCGAAAAGTGGTTTTTCAACACTAACACAAGTGCGAAAAGTGGTTTTTTAATACTATCACAAGTGCAAAAAGTGTTTTTTCCACACTAATACAAGTGCAAAACTGGTTTCCCTGCACCAACACAAGTGCGAAAAGTGGTTTTTCAACACTAACACAAGTGCGAAAAGTGGTTTTTCAACACTATCACAAGTGCAAAAAGTGTTTTTTCCACACTAATACAAGTGCAAAAGTGGTTTCCTGCACCAACACAAGTGTGAAAAGTGGTTTTTCAACACTTACACAAGTGCGAAAAGTGGTTTTTCAACACTTACACAAGTGCGAAAAGTGGTTTTTCAACACTAACACAAGTGCGAAAAGTGGTTTTTCCACACTAATACAAGTGCAAAAGTGGTTTCCTGCACTAACACAAGCGCGAAATGTGGTTTTTCAACACTATCACAAGTGCAAAAAAGTGTTTTTTCCACACTAATACAAGTGCAAAAGTGGTTTCCTGCACCAACACAAGTGTGAAAAGTGGTTTTTCAACACTAACACAAGTGCGAAAAGTGGTTTTACAACACTAACACAAGTGCGAAAAGTGGTTTTTCAACACTAACACAAGTGCGAAAAGTGGTTTTTCCACACTAATACAAGTGCAAAAGTGGTTTCCTGCACCAACACAAGTGCGAATAGTGGTTTTCAACACGAACACAAGTGCGAAAAGTGGTTTTTCAACACTAACACAAGTGCGAAAAGTGGTTTTTCAACACTAACACAAGTGCGAAAGTGGTTTTTCAACACTATCACAAGTGCAAAAAGTGTTTTTTCCACACTAATACAAGTGCAAAAGTGGTTTCCTGCACCAACACAAGTGTGAAAAGTGGTTTTTCAACACTAACACAAGTGCGAAAAGTGGTTTTTCAACACTAACACAAGTGCGAAAAGTGGTTTTTCCACACTAATACAAGTGCAAAAGTGGTTTACTGCACCAACACAAGTGCGAAAAGTGTTTTTTCAACACTATCACAAGTGCGAAAAGTGGTTTGTCAACACTAACACAAGTGCAAAAAGTGGTTTTTCAACACTATCACAAGTGCAAAAAGTGTTTTTTCCACACTAATACAAGTGCAAAGTGGTTTCCTGCACCAACACAAGTGTGAAAAGTGGTTTTTCACACTAACACAAGTGCGAAAAGTGGTTTTTCAACACTAACACAAGTGCGAAAAGTGGTTTTTCAACACTAACACAAGTGCAAAAAGTGGTTTTTCCACACTAATACAAGTGCAAAAGTGGTTTCCTGCACCAACACAAGTGCGAATAGTGGTTTTTCAACACTAACACAAGTGCAAAAAGGTGGTTTTTCAACACTAACACAAGTGCGAAAAGTGGTTTCTCCACACTAATACAAGTGCAAAAGTGGTTTCCTGCACCAACACAAGTGCGAAAAGTGGTTTTTCAACACTAACACAAGTGCGAAAAGTGGTTTTTCAACACTATCACAAGTGCAAAAAGTGTTTTTCCACACTAATACAATTGCAAAAGTGGTTTCCTGCACCAACACAAGTGCGAAAAGTGGTTTTTCAACACTAACACAAGTGCGAAAAGTGGGTTTTTCATACTATCACAAGTGCAAAAAGTGTTTTTTCCACACTAATACAAGTGCAAAACTGGTTTCCTGCACCAACACAAGTGCGAAAAGTGGTTTTTCAACACTAACACAAATGCGAAAAGTGGTTTTTCAACATTATCACAAGTGCAAAAAGTGTTTTTTCCACACTAATACAAGTGCAAAAGTGGTTTCCTGCACCAACACAAGTGTGAAAAGTGGTTTTTCAACACTTACACAAGTGCGAAAAGTGTTTTTTCCACACTAATACAAGTGCAAAAGTGGTTTCCTGCACCAACACAAGTGCGAAAAGTGGTTTTTTAATACTATCACAAGTGCAAAAAGTGTTTTTTCCACACTAATACAAGTGCAAAACTGGTTTCCTGCACCAACACAAGTGCGAAAAGTGGTTGTTCAACACTATCACAAGTGCAAAACGTGTGTTTTCCACACTAATACAAGTGCAAAAGTGGTTTTTCAACACTAACACAAGTGCGAAAAGTGGTTTTTCAACACTAACACAAGTGCGAAAAGTGGTTTTTCAACACTAACACAAGTGCGAAAAGTGGTTTTTCAACACTATCACAAGTGCGAAAAGTGGTTTTTAAACACTAACACAAGTGCGAAAAGTGGTTTTTCAACACTATCACAAGTGCAAAAAGTGGTTTTTCAATACTAACACAAGTGCAAAAGTGGTTTCCTCCACCAACACAGGTGCGAAAAGTGGTTTTTCAACACTATCACAAGTGCAAAAAGTGTTTTTTCCACACTAATACAAGTGCAAAAGTGGTTTCCTGCACCAACACAAGTGTGAAAAGTGGTTTTTCAACACTAACACAAGTGCGAAAAGTGGTTTTTCAACACTAACACAAGTGCGAAAAGTGGTTTTTCAACACGAACACAAGTGCGAAAAGTGGTTTTTCCACACTAATACAGGTGCAAAAGTGGTTTCCTGCACCAACACAAGTGCGAATAGTGGTTTTTCAACACTAACACAAGTGCGAAAAGTGGTTTTTCAACACTAACACAAGTGCGAAAAGTGGTTTTTCCACACTAATACAAGTGCGAAATGTGGTTTTTCAACACTAACACAAGTGCGAAAAGTGGTTTTTCCACAATAATACAAGTGCAAAAGTGGTTTCCTGCACAAACACAAGTGCGAATAGTGGTTTTTTCAACACTAACACAAGTGCGAAAAGTGGTTTTTCAACACTAACACAAGTGTGAAAAGTGGATTTTCAACACTAACACAAGTGCAAAAAGTGGTTTTTCAACACTATCACAAGTGCGAAAGTGGTTTTTTCAACACTAACACAAGTGCGAAAAGTGGTTTTTCAACACTATCACAAGTGCAAAAAGTGGTTTTTCCACACTAATACAAGTGCAAAAAGTGGTTTCCTGCACCAACACAAGTGCGAAAAGTGGTTTTTCAACACTAACACAAGTGCGAAAAGTGGTTTTTCAACACTATCACAAGTGCAAAAAGTGGATTTTCAACACTAACACAAGTGCGAAAAGTGGTTTTTCAACACTAACACAGGTGCGAAAAGTGGTTTTCCACACTAATACAAGTGCAAAAGTGGTTTCCTGCACCAACACATGTGCGAATAGTGGTTTTTCAACACTAACGCAAGTGCGAAAAGTGTTTTTTCTACACTAATGCAAGTGCAAAAGTGGTTTTTCAACACTAACACAAGTGCGAAAAGTGGTTGTTCCACACTAATACAAGTGCAAAAGTGGTTTCCTGCACCAACACAAGTGCGAAAAGTGGTTTTTCAACACTAACACACGTGCGAAAAGTGGTTTTTCAACACTATCACAAGTGCAAATAGTGTTTTTTCCACACTAACACAAGTGCGAAAAGTGGATTTTCAACACTAACACAAGTGCGAAAAGTGGTTTTTCAACACTATCACAAGTGCAAAAAGTGTTTTTTTCCACACCAATACAAGTGCAAAGTGGTTTCCTGCACCAACACAAGTGCGAATAGTGGTTTTTCAACACTAACACAAGTACGAAAAGTGGTTTTTCAACACGAACACAAGTGCGAAAAGTGGTTTTTCAACACTAACACAAGTGCGAAAAGTGGTTTTTCCACACTAATACAAGTGCAAAAGTGGTTTCCTGCACCAACACATGTGCGAATAGTGGTTTTTCAACACCAACACATGTGCGAAAAGTGGTTTTTCAACACTAACGCAAGTGCGAAAAGTGGTTTTTCCACACTAACACAAGTGCGAAAAGTGGTTTTTCAACACTAACACAAGTGCGAAAAGTGGTTTTTCAACACTATCACAAGTGCAAAAAGTGTTTTTTTCCACACCAATACAAGTGCAAAAGTGGTTTCCTGCACCAACACAAGTGCGAATAGTGGTTTTTCAACACTAACACAAGTGCGAAAAGTGGTTTTTCAACACGAACACAAGTGCGAAAAGTGGTTTTTCAACACTAACACAAGTGCGAAAAGTGGTTTTCCACACTAATACAAGTGCAAAAGTGGTTTCCTGCACCAACACATGTGCGAATAGTGGTTTTTCAACACTAACACAAGTGCGAAAAGTGGTTTTTCAACACTAACGCAAGTGCGAAAAGTGGTTTTTCCACACGAACACAAGTGCAAAAGTGGTTTCCTGCACCAACACAAGTGCGAAAAGTGGTTTTTCAACACTAACACAAGTGCGAAAAGTGGTTTTTCAACACTATCACAAGTGCAAAAAGTGTTTTTTCCACACTAATACAAGTGCAAAAGTGGTTTCCTGCACCAACACAAGTGCGAAAAGTGGTTTTTCAACACTAACACAAGTGCAAAAAGTGTTTTTTCCACACTAATACAAGTGCAAAAGTGGTTTCCTGCACCAACACAAGTGCGAAAAGTGGTTTTTCAACACTATCACAAGTGCAAAAAGTGTTTTTTCAACACTAACACAAGTGCTAAAAGTGGTTTTTCAACACTAACACAAGTGCGAAAAGCGGTTTTTCCACACTAATACAAGTGCAAAAGTAGTTTCCTGCACCAACACAAGTGCGAATAGTGGTTTTTCAACACTAACACAAGTGCGAAAAGTGGTTTTTCAACACTAACGCAAGTGCAAAAAGGGGTTTTTCCACACTAACACAAGTGCAAAAGTGGTTTCCTGCACCAACGCAAGAGCGAAAAGTGGTTTTTCAACACTAACACAAGTGCGAAAAGTGGTTTTTCAACACTAACACAAGTGCGAAAAGTGGTTTTTTAATACTATCACAAGTGCAAAAAGTGTTTTTTCCACACTAATACAAGTGCAAAACTGGTTTCCTGCACCAACACAAGTGCGAAAAGTGGTTTTTCAACACTAACACAAGTGCAAAAAGTGTTTTTTCCACACTAATACAAGTGCAAAAGTGGTTTCCTGCACCAACACAAGTGCGAAAAGTGGTTTTTCAACACTAACACAAGTGCGAAAAGTGGTTTTTTAATACTATCACAAGTGCAAAAAGTGTTTTTTCCACACTAATACAAGTGCAAAACTGGTTTCCTGCACCAACACAAGTGCGAAAAGTGGTTTTTCAACACTAACACAAGTGCGAAAAGTGGTTTTTCAACACTATCACAAGTGCAAAAAGTGTTTTTTCCACACTAATACAAGTGCAAAAGTGGTTTCCTGCACCAACACAAGTGTGAAAAGTGGTTTTTCAACACTTACACAAGTGCGAAAAGTGGTTTTTCAACACTTACACAAGTGCGAAAAGTGGTTTTTCAACACTAACACAAGTGCGAAAAGTGGTTTTTCCACACTAATACAAGTGCAAAAGTGGTTTCCTGCACTAACACAAGCGCGAAATGTGGTTTTTCAACACTATCACAAGTGCAAAAAGTGTTTTTTCCACACTAATACAAGTGCAAAAGTGGTTTCCTGCACCAACACAAGTGTGAAAAGTGGTTTTTCAACACTAACACAAGTGCGAAAAGTGGTTTTACAACACTAACACAAGTGCGAAAAGTGGTTTTTCAACACTAACACAAGTGCGAAAAGTGGTTTTTCCACACTAATACAAGTGCAAAAGTGGTTTCCTGCACCAACACAAGTGCGAATAGTGGTTTTTCAACACGAACACAAGTGCGAAAAGTGGTTTTTCAACACTAACACAAGTGCGAAAAGTGGTTTTTCAACACTAACACAAGTGCGAAAAGTGGTTTTTCAACACTATCACAAGTGCAAAAAGTGTTTTTTCCACACTAATACAAGTGCAAAAGTGGTTTCCTGCACCAACACAAGTGTGAAAAGTGGTTTTTCAACACTAACACAAGTGCGAAAAGTGGTTTTTCAACACTAACACAAGTGCGAAAAGTGGTTTTTCCACACTAATACAAGTGCAAAAGTGGTTTACTGCACCAACACAAGTGCGAAAAGTGGTTTTTCAACACTATCACAAGTGCGAAAAGTGGTTTGTCAACACTAACACAAGTGCAAAAAGTGGTTTTTCAACACTATCACAAGTGCAAAAAGTGTTTTTTCCACACTAATACAAGTGCAAAAGTGGTTTCCTGCACCAACACAAGTGTGAAAAGTGGTTTTTCAACACTAACACAAGTGCGAAAAGTGGTTTTTCAACACTAACACAAGTGCGAAAAGTGGTTTTTCAACACTAACACAAGTGCGAAAAGTGGTTTTTCCACACTAATACAAGTGCAAAAGTGGTTTCCTGCACCAACACAAGTGCGAATAGTGGTTTTTCAACACTAACACAAGTGCAAAAAGTGGTTTTTCAACACTAACACAAGTGCGAAAAGTGGTTTCTCCACACTAATACAAGTGCAAAAGTGGTTTCCTGCACCAACACAAGTGCGAAAAGTGGTTTTTCAACACTAACACAAGTGTGAAAAGTGGTTTTTCAACACTATCACAAGTGCAAAAAGTGTTTTTTCCACACTAATACAATTGCAAAAGTGGTTTCCTGCACCAACACAAGTGCGAAAAGTGGTTTTTCAACACTAACACAAGTGCGAAAAGTGGGTTTTTCAATACTATCACAAGTGCAAAAAGTGTTTTTTCCACACTAATACAAGTGCAAAACTGGTTTCCTGCACCAACACAAGTGCGAAAAGTGGTTTTTCAACACTAACACAAATGCGAAAAGTGGTTTTTCAACACTATCACAAGTGCAAAAAGTGTTTTTTCCACACTAATACAAGTGCAAAAGTGGTTTCCTGCACCAACACAAGTGTGAAAAGTGGTTTTTCAACACTTACACAAGTGCGAAAAGTGTTTTTTCCACACTAATACAAGTGCAAAAGTGGTTTCCTGCACCAACACAAGTGCGAAAAGTGGTTTTTTAATACTATCACAAGTGCAAAAAGTGTTTTTTCCACACTAATACAAGTGCAAAACTGGTTTCCTGCACCAACACAAGTGCGAAAAGTGGTTTTTCAACACTATCACAAGTGCAAAACGTGTGTTTTCCACACTAATACAAGTGCAAAAGTGGTTTCCTGCACCAACACAAGTGTGAAAAGTGGTTTTTCAACACTTACACAAGTGCGAAAAGTGGTTTTTCAACACTTACACAAGTGCGAAAAGTCGTTTTTCAACACTAACACAAGTGCGAAAAGTGGTTTTTCCACACTAATACAAGTGCAAAAGTGGTTTTTTAACACTAACACAAGTGCGAAAAGTGGTTTTTCAACACTATCACAAGTGCAAAAAGTGTGTTTTCCACACTAATACAAGTGCAAAACTGGTTTCCTGCACCAACACAAGTGTGAAAAGTGGTTTTTCAACACTTACACAAGTGCGAAAAGTGGTTTTTCAACACTTACACAAGTGCGAAAAGTGGTTTTTCAACACTAACACAAGTGCGAAAAGTGGTTTTTCCACACTAATACAAGTGTGAAAAGTTGTTTTTCAAAACTAACACAAGTGCGAAAAGTGGTTTTTCAACACTAACACAAGTGCGAAAAGTGGTTTTTCCACACTAATACAAGTGCAAAAGTGGTTTCCTGTACCAACACAAGTGCGGAAAGTGGTTTTTCAACACTATCATAAGTGCGAAAAGTGGTTTTTCAACACTAACACAAGTGCAAAAAGTGGTTTTTCAACACTATCACAAGTGCAAAAAGTGTTTTTTCCACACTAATACAAGTGCAAAAGTGGTTTCCTGCACCAACACAAGTGTGAAAAGTGGTTTTTCAACACTAACACAAGTGCGAAAAGTGTTTTTTCAACACTAACACAAGTGCGAAAAGTGGTTTTTCAACACTAACACAAGTGCGAAAAGTGGTTTTTCCACACTAATACAAGTGCAAAAGTGGTTTCCTGCACCAACACAAGTGCGAATAGTGGTTTTTCAACACTAACACAAGTGCGAAAAGTGGTTTTTCAACACTAACACAAGTGCGAAAAGTGGTTTCTCCACACTAATACAAGTGCAAAAGTGGTTTCCTGCACCAACACAAGTGCGAAAAGTGGTTTTTCAACACTAACACAAGTACGAAAAGTGGTTTTTCAACACTATCACAAGTGCACAAAGTGTTTTTTCCACACTAATACATTTGCAAAAGTGGTTTCCTGCACCAACACAAGTGCGAAAAGTGGTTTTTCAACACTAACACATGTGCGAAAAGTGGTTTTTCAACACTAACACAAATGCGAAAAGTGGTTTTTCAACACTATCACAAGTGCAAAAAGTGTTTTTTCCACACTAATACAAGTGCAAAAGTGGTTTCCTGCACCAACACAAGTGTGAAAAGTGGTTTTTCAACACTTACACAAGTGCGAAAAGTGTTTTTTCCACACTAATACAAGTGCAAAAGTGGTTTCCTGCACCAACACAAGTGCGAAAAGTGGTTTTTTAATACTATCACAAGTGCAAAAAGTGTTTTTTCCACACTAATACAAGTGCAAAACTGGTTTCCTGCACCAACACAAGTGCGAAAAGTGGTTTTTCAACACTATCACAAGTGCAAAACGTGTGTTTTCCACACTAATACAAGTGCAAAAGTGGTTTCCTGCACCAACACAAGTGTGAAAAGTGGTTTTTCAACACTTACACAAGTGCGAAAAGTGGTTTTTCAACACTTACACAAGTGCGAAAAGTCGTTTTTCAACACTAACACAAGTGCGAAAAGTGGTTTTTCCACACTAATACAAGTGCAAAAGTGGTTTTTTAACACTAACACAAGTGCGAAAAGTGGTTTTTCAACACTATCACAAGTGCAAAAAGTGTGTTTTCCACACTAATACAAGTGCAAAACTGGTTTCCTGCACCAACACAAGTGTGAAAAGTGGTTTTTCAACACTTACACAAGTGCGAAAAGTGGTTTTTCAACACTTACACAAGTGCGAAAAGTGGTTTTTCAACACTAACACAAGTGCGAAAAGTGGTTTTTCCACACTAATACAAGTGTGAAAAGTGGTTTTTCAAAACTAACACAAGTGCGAAAAGTGGTTTTTCAACACTAACACAAGTGCGAAAAGTGGTTTTTCCACACTAATACAAGTGCAAAAGTGGTTTCCTGTACCAACACAAGTGCGAAAAGTGGTTTTTCAACACTATCATAAGTGCGAAAAGTGGTTTTTCAACACTAACACAAGTGCAAAAAGTGGTTTTTCAACACTATCACAAGTGCAAAAAGTGTTTTTTCCACACTAATACAAGTGCAAAAGTGGTTTCCTGCACCAACACAAGTGTGAAAAGTGGTTTTTCAACACTAACACAAGTGCGAAAAGTGGTTTTTCAACACTAACACAAGTGCGAAAAGTGGTTTTTCAACACTAACACAAGTGCGAAAAGTGGTTTTTCCACACTAATACAAGTGCAAAAGTGGTTTCCTGCACCAACACAAGTGCGAATAGTGGTTTTTCAACACTAACACAAGTGCGAAAAGTGGTTTTTCAACACTAACACAAGTGCGAAAAGTGGTTTCTCCACACTAATACAAGTGCAAAAGTGGTTTCCTGCACCAACACAAGTGCGAAAAGTGGTTTTTCAACACTAACACAAGTACGAAAAGTGGTTTTTCAACACTATCACAAGTGCACAAAGTGTTTTTTCCACACTAATACATTTGCAAAAGTGGTTTCCTGCACCAACACAAGTGCGAAAAGTGGTTTTTCAACACTAACACATGTGCGAAAAGTGGTTTTTCAACACTAACACAAGTGCGAAAAGTGGTTTTTCCACACTAATACAAGTGCAAAAGTGGTTTCCTGCACCAACACAAGTGTGAAAAGTGGTTTTTCAACACTAACACAAGTGCGAAAAGTGGTTTTACAACACTAACACAAGTGCGAAAAGTGGTTTTTCAACACTAACACAAGTGCGAAAAGTGGTTTTTCCACACTAATACAAGTGCAAAAGTGGTTTCCTGCACCAACACAAGTGCGAATAGTGGTTTTTCAACACGAACACAAGTGCGAAAAGTGGTTTTTCAACACTAACACAAGTGCGAAAAGTGGTTTTTCAACACTAACACAAGTGCGAAAAGTGGTTTTTCAACACTATCACAAGTGCAAAAAGTGTTTTTTCCACACTAATACAAGTGCAAAAGTGGTTTCCTGCACCAACACAAGTGTGAAAAGTGGTTTTTCAACAATAACACAAGTGCGAAAAGTGGTTTTTCAACACTAACACAAGTGCGAAAAGTGGTTTTTCCACACTAATACAAGTGCAAAAGTGGTTTACTGCACCAACACAAGTGCGAAAAGTGGTTTTTCAACACTATCACAAGTGCGAAAAGTGGTTTGTCAACACTAACACAAGTGCAAAAAGTGGTTTTTCAACACTATCACAAGTGCAAAAAGTGTTTTTTCCACACTAATACAAGTGCAAAAGTGGTTTCCTGCACCAACACAAGTGTGAAAAGTGGTTTTTCAACACTAACACAAGTGCGAAAAGTGGTTTTTCAACACTAACACAAGTGCGAAAAGTGGTTTTTCAACACTAACACAAGTGCGAAAAGTGGTTTTTCCACACTAATACAAGTGCAAAAGTGGTTTCCTGCACCAACACAAGTGCGAATAGTGGTTTTTCAACACTAACACAAGTGCAAAAAGTGGTTTTTCAACACTAACACAAGTGCGAAAAGTGGTTTCTCCACACTAATACAAGTGCAAAAGTGGTTTCCTGCACCAACACAAGTGCGAAAAGTGGTTTTTCAACACTAACACAAGTGCGAAAAGTGGTTTTTCAACACTATCACAAGTGCAAAAAGTGTTTTTTCCACACTAATACAATTGCAAAAGTGGTTTCCTGCACCAACACAAGTGCGAAAAGTGGTTTTTCAACACTAACACAAGTGCGAAAAGTGGGTTTTTCAATACTATCACAAGTGCAAAAAGTGTTTTTTCCACACTAATACAAGTGCAAAACTGGTTTCCTGCACCAACACAAGTGCGAAAAGTGGTTTTTCAACACTAACACAAATGCGAAAAGTGGTTTTTCAACACTATCACAAGTGCAAAAAGTGTTTTTTCCACACTAATACAAGTGCAAAAGTGGTTTCCTGCACCAACACAAGTGTGAAAAGTGGTTTTTCAACACTTACACAAGTGCGAAAAGTGTTTTTTCCACACTAATACAAGTGCAAAAGTGGTTTCCTGCACCAACACAAGTGCGAAAAGTGGTTTTTTAATACTATCACAAGTGCAAAAAGTGTTTTTTCCACACTAATACAAGTGCAAAACTGGTTTCCTGCACCAACACAAGTGCGAAAAGTGGTTTTTCAACACTATCACAAGTGCAAAACGTGTGTTTTCCACACTAATACAAGTGCAAAAGTGGTTTCCTGCACCAACACAAGTGTGAAAAGTGGTTTTTCAACACTTACACAAGTGCGAAAAGTGGTTTTTCAACACTTACACAAGTGCGAAAAGTGGTTTTTCAACACTAACACAAGTGCGAAAAGTGGTTTTTCCACACTAATACAAGTGCAAAAGTGGTTTTTTAACACTAACACAAGTGCGAAAAGTGGTTTTTCAACACTATCACAAGTGCAAAAAGTGTGTTTTCCACACTAATACAAGTGCAAAACTGGTTTCCTGCACCAACACAAGTGTGAAAAGTGGTTTTTCAACACTTACACAAGTGCGAAAAGTGGTTTTTCAACACTTACACAAGTGCGAAAAGTGGTTTTTCAACACTAACACAAGTGCGAAAAGTGGTTTTTCCACACTAATACAAGTGTGAAAAGTGGTTTTTCAAAACTAACACAAGTGCGAAAAGTGGTTTTTCAACACTAACACAAGTGCGAAAAGTGGTTTTTCCACACTAATACAAGTGCAAAAGTGGTTTCCTGCACCAACACAAGTGCGAAAAGTGGTTTTTCAACACTATCATAAGTGCGAAAAGTGGTTTTTCAACACGAACACAAGTGCAAAAAGTGGTTTTTCAACACTATCACAAGTGCAAAAAGTGTTTTTTCCACACTAATACAAGTGCAAAAGTGGTTTCCTGCACCAACACAAGTGTGAAAAGTGGTTTTTCAACACTAACACAAGTGCGAAAAGTGGTTTTTCAACACTAACACAAGTGCGAAAAGTGGTTTTTCAACACTAACACAAGTGCGAAAAGTGGTTTTTCCACACTAATACAAGTGCAAAAGTGGTTTCCTGCACCAACACAAGTGCGAATAGTGGTTTTTCAACACTAACACAAGTGCGAAAAGTGGTTTTTCACCACTAACACAAGTGCGAAAAGTGGTTTCTCCACACTAATACAAGTGCAAAAGTGGTTTCCTGCACGAACACAAGTGCGAAAAGTGGTTTTTCAACACTAACACAAGTACGAAAAGTGGTTTTTCAACACTATCACAAGTGCAAAAAGTGTTTTTTCCACACTAATACATTTGCAAAAGTGGTTTCCTGCACCAACACAAGTGCGAAAAGTGGTTTTTCAACACTAACACATGTGCGAAAAGTGGTTTTTCAACACTAACACAAGTGCGAAAAGTGGTTTTTCCACACTAATACAAGTGCAAAAGTGGTTTCCTGCACCAACACAAGTGCGAATAGTGGTTTTTCAACACTAACACAAGTGCGAAAAGTGGTTTTTCCACACTAATACAAGTGCAAAAGTGGTTTCCTGCACCAACACAAGTGCGAATAGTGGTTTTTCAACACTAACACAAGTGCGAAAAGTGGTTTTTCCACACTAATACAAGTGCAAAAGTGGTTTCCTGCACCAACACAAGTGCGAAAGTGGTTTTTCAACACTAACACAAGTGCGAAAAGTGGTTTTTCAACACTGACACAAGTGCGAAAAGTGGTTTTTCAACACTAACACAAGTGCGATAAGTGGTTTTTCAACACTATCACAAGTGCAAAAAGTGTTTTTTCCACACTAATACAAGTGCAAAAGTCGTTTCCTGCACCAACACAAGTGCGAAAAGTGGTTTTTCCACACTTACACAAGTGCGAAAAGTGGTTTTTCAACACTATCACAAGTGCAAAAAGTGTTTTTTCCACACTAATACAAGTGCAAAAGTGGTTTCCTGCACCAACACAAGTGTGAAAAGTGGTTTTTCAACACTAACACAAGTGCGAAAAGTGGTTTTTCAACACTAACACAAGTGCGAAAAGTGGTTTTTCCACACTAATACAAGTGCAAAAGTGGTTTCCTGCACCAACACAAGTGCGAAAAGTGGTTTTTCAACACTATCACAAGTGCAAAAAGTGTTTTTTCCACAGTAATAGAAGTGCAAAAGTGGTATCCTGCACCAACACAAGTGCGAAAAGTGGTTTTTCAACACTAACACAAGTGCAAAAAGTGGTTTTTCAACACTATCACAAGTGCAAAAAGTGTTTTTTCCACACAAATACAAGTGCAAAAGTGGTTTCCTGCACCAACACAAGTGTGAAAAGTGGTTTTTCAACACTAACACAAGTGCGAAAAGTGGTTTTTCAACACTAACACAAGTGCGAAAAGTGGTTTTTCAACACTAACATAAGTGCGAAAAGTGGTTTTTCCACACTAATACAAGTGCAAAAGTGGTTTCCTGCACCAACACAAGTGCGAATAGTGGTTTTTCAACACTAACACAAGTGCGAAAAGTGGTTTTTCAACACTAACACAAGTGCGAAAAGTGGTTTCTCCACACTAATACAAGTGCAAAAGTGGTTTCCTGCACCAACACAAGTGCGAAAAGTGGTTTTTCAACACTAACACAAGTGCGAAAAGTGGTTTTTCAACACTATCACAAGTGCAAAAAGTGTTATTTCCACACTAATACAAGTGCAAAAGTGGTTTCCTGCACCAACACAAGTGCGAAAAGTGGTTTTTCAACACTAACACAAGTGCGAAAAGTGTTTTTTTAATACTATCACAAGTGCAAAAAGTGTTTTTTCCACACTAATACAAGTGCAAAACTGGTTTCCTGCACCAACACAAGTGCGAAAAGTGGTTTTTCAACACTAACACAAGTGCGAAAAGTGGTTTTTCAACACTATCACAAGTGCAAAAAGTGTGTTTTCCACACTAATACAAGTGCAAAAGTGGTTTCCTGCACCAACACAAGTGTGAAAAGTGGTTTTTCAACACTTACACAAGTGCGAAAAGTGGTTTTTCAACACTTACACAAGTGCGAAAAGTGGTTTTTCAACACTAACACAAGTGCGAAAAGTGGTTTTTCCACACTAATACAAGTGCAAAAGTGGTTTTTCAACACTAACACAAGTGCGAAAAGTGGTTTTTCAACACTATCACAAGAGCAAAAAGTGTGTTTTCCACACTAATACAAGTGCAAAAGTGGTTTCCTGCACCAACACAAGTGTGAAAAGTGGTTTTTCAACACTTACACAAGTGCGAAATGTGGTTTTTCAACACTTACACAAGTGCGAAAAGTGGTTTTTCAACACTAACACAAGTGCAAAAGTGGTTTCCTGCACCAACACAAGTGCGAAAAGTGGTTTTTCAACACTATCACAAGTGCAAAAAGTGTTTTTTCCACAGTAATAGAAGTGCAAAAGTGGTATCCTGCACCAACACAAGTGCGAAAAGTGGTTTTTCAACACTAACACAAGTGCAAAAAGTGGTTTTTCAACACTATCACAAGTGCAAAAAGTGTTTTTTCCACACAAATACAAGTGCAAAAGTGGTTTCCTGCACCAACACAAGTGTGAAAAGTGGTTTTTCAACACTAACACAAGTGCGAAAAGTGGTTTTTCAACACTAACACAAGTGCGAAAAGTGGTTTTTCAACACTAACATAAGTGCGAAAAGTGGTTTTTCCACACTAATACAAGTGCAAAAGTGGTTTCCTGCACCAACACAAGTGCGAATAGTGGTTTTTCAACACTAACACAAGTGCGAAAAGTGGTTTTTCAACACTAACACAAGTGCGAAAAGTGGTTTCTCCACACTAATACAAGTGCAAAAGTGGTTTCCTGCACCAACACAAGTGCGAAAAGTGGTTTTTCAACACTAACACAAGTGCGAAAAGTGGTTTTTCAACACTATCACAAGTGCAAAAAGTGTTATTTCCACACTAATACAAGTGCAAAAGTGGTTTCCTGCACCAACACAAGTGCGAAAAGTGGTTTTTCAACACTAACACAAGTGCGAAAAGTGGTTTTTTAATACTATCACAAGTGCAAAAAGTGTTTTTTCCACACTAATACAAGTGCAAAACTGGTTTCCTGCACCAACACAAGTGCGAAAAGTGGTTTTTCAACACTAACACAAGTGCGAAAAGTGGTTTTTCAACACTATCACAAGTGCAAAAAGTGTGTTTTCCACACTAATACAAGTGCAAAAGTGGTTTCCTGCACCAACACAAGTGTGAAAAGTGGTTTTTCAACACTTACACAAGTGCGAAAAGTGGTTTTTCAACACTTACACAAGTGCGAAAAGTGGTTTTTCAACACTAACACAAGTGCGAAAAGTGGTTTTTCCACACTAATACAAGTGCAAAAGTGGTTTTTCAACACTAACACAAGTGCGAAAAGTGGTTTTTCAACACTATCACAAGAGCAAAAAGTGTGTTTTCCACACTAATACAAGTGCAAAAGTGGTTTCCTGCACCAACACAAGTGTGAAAAGTGGTTTTTCAACACTTACACAAGTGCGAAATGTGGTTTTTCAACACTTACACAAGTGCGAAAAGTGGTTTTTCAACACTAACACAAGTGCGAAAAGTGGTTTCCACACTAATACAAGTGTGAAAAGTGGTTTTTCAAAACTAACACAAGTGCGAAAAGTGGTTTTTCAACACTAACACAAGTGCGAAAAAGTGGTTTTTCCACACTAATACAAGTGCAAAAGTGGTTTCCTGCACCAACACAAGTGCGAAAAGTGGTTTTTCAACACTATCACAAGTTGCGAAAAGTGGTTTTCAACACTAACACAAGTGCAAAAAGTGGTTTTTCAACACTATCACAAGTGCAAAAAGTGTTTTTTTCCACACTAATACAAGTGCAAAAGTGGTTTCCTGCACCAACACAAGTGTGAAAAGTGGTTTTTCAACACTAACACAAGTGCGAAAAGTGGTTTTTCAACACTAACACAAGTGCGAAAAGTGGTTTTTCAACACTAACACAAGTGCGAAAAGTGGTTTTTCCACACCAATACAAGTGCAAAAGTGGTTTCCTGCACCAACACAAGTGCGAATAGTGGTTTTTCAACACTACACAAGTGCGAAAAGTG
This sequence comes from Myxine glutinosa, assembly GCF_964187855.1. Taxonomy (NCBI): domain Eukaryota; kingdom Metazoa; phylum Chordata; class Myxini; order Myxiniformes; family Myxinidae; genus Myxine; species Myxine glutinosa. The sequence continues at coordinate 79,080 of NW_027616727.1, forward strand.
GTTTTTTCAACACTAACACAAGTGCGAAAAGTGGTTTCTCCACACTAACACAGTTTTGCACTGACACAAGTGCAAAAGTGGTTTCCTGCACCAACACAAGTGCGAAAAGTGGTTTTTCAACACTAACACAAGTGCGAAAAGTGGTTTTTCAACACTATCACAAGTGCAAAAAGTGTTTTTTCCACCACTAATACAATTGCAAAAGTGGTTTCCTGCACCAACACAAGTGCGAAAAGTGGTTTTTCAACACTAACACAAGTGCGAAAAGTGGTTTTTCAATACTATCACAAGTGCAAAAAGTGTTTTTTCCACACTAATACAAGTGCAAAACTGGTTTCCTGCACCAACACAAGTGTGAAAAGTGGTTTTTCAACACTTACACAAGTGCGAAAAGTGGTTTTTCAACACTAACACAAGTGCGAAAAGTGGTTTTTCCACACTAATACAAGTGCAAAAGTGGTTTCCTGCACCAACACAAGTGCGAATAGTGGTTTTTCAACACTAACACAAGTGCGAAAAGTGGTTTTTCAACACTAACACAAGTGCGAAAAGTGGTTTTTCCACACTAATACAAGTGCAAAAGTGGTTTCCTGCACCAACACAAGTGCGAATAGTGGTTTTTCAACACTAACACAAGTGCGAAAAGTGTTTTTCCACACTAATACAAGTGCAAAAGTGGTTTCCTGCACCAACACAAGTGCGAAAAGTGGTTTTTCAACACTAACACAAGTGCGAAAAGTGGTTTTTCAACACTGACACAAGTGCGAATAGTGGTTTTTCAACACTAACACAAGTGCGAAAAGTGGTTTTTCAACACTAACACAAGTGCGAAAAGTGGTTTCTCCACACTAATACAAGTGCAAAGTGTTTCCTGCACCAACACAAGTGCGAAAAGTGGTTTTTCAACACTAACACAAGTACGAAAAGTGGTTTTTCAACACTATCACAAGTGCACAAAGTGTTTTTTCCACAATAATACATTTGCAAAAGTGGTTTCCTGCACCAACACAAGTGCGAAAAGTGGTTTTTCAACACTAACACATGTGCGAAAAGTGGTTTTTCAACACTAACACAAGTGCGAAAAGTGGTTTTTCCACACTAATACAAGTGCAAAAGTGGTTTCCTGCACCAACACAAGTGTGAAAAGTGGTTTTTCAACACTAACACAAGTGCGAAAAGTGGTTTTACAACACTAACACAAGTGCGAAAAGTGGTTTTTCAACACTAACACAAGTGCGAAAAGTGGTTTTTCCACACTAATACAAGTGCAAAAGTGGTTTCCTGCACCAACACAAGTGCGAATAGTGGTTTTTCAACACGAACACAAGTGCGAAAAGTGGTTTTTTCAACACTAACACAAGTGCGAAAAGTGGTTTTTCAACACTAACACAAGTTGCGAAAAGTGGTTTTTCAAACACTATCACAAGTGCAAAAAGTGTTTTTTCCACACTAATACAAGTGCAAAAGTGGTTTCCTGCACCAACACAAGTGTGAAAAGTGGTTTTTCAACAATAACACAAGTGCGAAAAGTGGTTTTTCAACACTAACACAAGTGCGAAAAGTGGTTTTTCCACACTAATACAAGTGCAAAAGTGGTTTACTGCACCAACACAAGTGCGAAAGTGGTTTTTCAACACTATCACAAGTGCGAAAAGTGGTTTGTCAACACTAACACAAGTGCAAAAAGTGGTTTTTCAACACTATCACAAGTGCAAAAAGTGAAAGTGTTTTTTCCACACTAATACAAGTGCAAAAGTGGTTTCCTGCACCAACACAAGTGTGAAAAGTGGTTTTTCAACACTAACACAAGTGCGAAAAGTGGTTTTTCAACACTAACACAAGTGCGAAAAGTGGTTTTTCAACACTAACACAAGTGCGAAAAGTGGTTTTTCCACACTAATACAAGTGCAAAAGTGGTTTCCTGCACCAACACAAGTGCGAATAGTGGTTTTTCAACACTAACACAAGTGCAAAAAGTGGTTTTTCAACACTAACACAAGTGCGAAAAGTGGTTTCTCCACACTAATACAAGTGCAAAAGTGGTTTCCTGCACCAACACAAGTGCGAAAAGTGGTTTTTCAACACTATCACAAGTGCAAAAAGTGTTTTTTCCACACTAATACAATTGCAAAAGTGGTTTCCTGCACCAACACAAGTGCGAAAAGTGGTTTTTCAACACTAACACAAGTGCGAAAAGTGGGTTTTTCAATACTATCACAAGTGCAAAAAGTGTTTTTTCCACACTAATACAAGTGCAAAACTGGTTTCCTGCACCAACACAAGTGCGAAAAGTGGTTTTTCAACACTAACACAAATGCGAAAAGTGGTTTTTCAACACTATCACAAGTGCAAAAAGTGTTTTTTCCACACTAATACAAGTGCAAAAGTGGTTTCCTGCACCAACACAAGTGTGAAAAGTGGTTTTTCAACACTTACACAAGTGCGAAAAGTGTTTTTTCCACACTAATACAAGTGCAAAAGTGGTTTCCTGCACCAACACAAGTGCGAAAAGTGGTTTTTTAATACTATCACAAGTGCAAAAAGTGTTTTTTCCACACTAATACAAGTGCAAAACTGGTTTCCTGCACCAACACAAGTGCGAAAAGTGGTTTTTCAACACTATCACAAGTGCAAAACGTGTGTTTTCCACACTAATACAAGTGCAAAAGTGGTTTCCTGCACCAACACAAGTGTGAAAAGTGGTTTTTCAACACTTACACAAGTGCGAAAAGTGGTTTTTCAACACTTACACAAGTGCGAAAAGTGGTTTTTCAACACTAACACAAGTGCGAAAAGTGTTTTTTCCACACTAATACAAGTGCAAAAGTGGTTTTTTAACACTAACACAAGTGCGAAAAGTGGTTTTTCAACACTATCACAAGTGCAAAAAGTGTGTTTTCCACACTAATACAAGTGCAAAACTGGTTTCCTGCACCAACACAAGTGTGAAAAGTGGTTTTTCAACACTTACACAAGTGCGAAAAGTGGTTTTTCAACACTTACACAAGTGCGAAAAGTGGTTTTTCAACACTAACACAAGTGCGAAAAGTGGTTTTTCCACACTAATACAAGTGTGAAAAGTGGTTTTTCAAAACTAACACAAGTGCGAAAAGTGGTTTTTCAACACTAACACAAGTGCGAAAAGTGGTTTTTCCACACTAATACAAGTGCAAAAGTGGTTTCCTGCACCAACACAAGTGCGAAAAGTGGTTTTTCAACACTATCATAAGTGCGAAAAGTGGTTTTTCAACACTAACACAAGTGCAAAAAGTGGTTTTTCAACACTATCACAAGTGCAAAAAGTGTTTTTTCCACACTAATACAAGTGCAAAAGTGGTTTCCTGCACCAACACAAGTGTGAAAAGTGGTTTTTCAACACTAACACAAGTGCGAAAAGTGGTTTTTCAACACTAACACAAGTGCGAAAAGTGGTTTTTCAACACTAACACAAGTGCGAAAAGTGGTTTTTCCACACTAATACAAGTGCAAAAGTGGTTTCCTGCACCAACACAAGTGCGAATAGTGGTTTTTCAACACTAACACAAGTGCGAAAAGTGGTTTTTCACCACTAACACAAGTGCGAAAAGTGGTTTCTCCACACTAATACAAGTGCAAAAGTGGTTTCCTGCACGAACACAAGTGCGAAAAGTGGTTTTTCAACACTAACACAAGTACGAAAAGTGGTTTTTCAACACTATCACAAGTGCAAAAAGTGTTTTTTCCACACTAATACATTTGCAAAAGTGGTTTCCTGCACCAACACAAGTGCGAAAAGTGGTTTTTCAACACTAACACATGTGCGAAAAGTGGTTTTTCAACACTAACACAAGTGCGAAAAGTGGTTTTTCCACACTAATACAAGTGCAAAAGTGGTTTCCTGCACCAACACAAGTGCGAATAGTGGTTTTTCAACACTAACACAAGTGCGAAAAGTGGTTTTTCCACACTAATACAAGTGCAAAAGTGGTTTCCTGCACCAACACAAGTGCGAATAGTGGTTTTTCAACACTAACACAAGTGCGAAAAGTGGTTTTTCCACACTAATACAAGTGCAAAAGTGGTTTCCTGCACCAACACAAGTGCGAAAGTGGTTTTTCAACACTAACACAAGTGCGAAAAGTGGTTTTTCAACACTGACACAAGTGCGAAAAGTGGTTTTTCAACACTAACACAAGTGCGATAAGTGGTTTTTCAACACTATCACAAGTGCAAAAAGTGTTTTTTCCACACTAATACAAGTGCAAAAGTCGTTTCCTGCACCAACACAAGTGCGAAAAGTGGTTTTTCCACACTTACACAAGTGCGAAAAGTGGTTTTTCAACACTATCACAAGTGCAAAAAGTGTTTTTTCCACACTAATACAAGTGCAAAAGTGGTTTCCTGCACCAACACAAGTGTGAAAAGTGGTTTTTCAACACTAACACAAGTGCGAAAAGTGGTTTTTCAACACTAACACAAGTGCGAAAAGTGGTTTTTCCACACTAATACAAGTGCAAAAGTGGTTTCCTGCACCAACACAAGTGCGAAAAGTGGTTTTTCAACACTATCACAAGTGCAAAAAGTGTTTTTTCCACAGTAATAGAAGTGCAAAAGTGGTATCCTGCACCAACACAAGTGCGAAAAGTGGTTTTTCAACACTAACACAAGTGCAAAAAGTGGTTTTTCAACACTATCACAAGTGCAAAAAGTGTTTTTTCCACACAAATACAAGTGCAAAAGTGGTTTCCTGCACCAACACAAGTGTGAAAAGTGGTTTTTCAACACTAACACAAGTGCGAAAAGTGGTTTTTCAACACTAACACAAGTGCGAAAAGTGGTTTTTCAACACTAACATAAGTGCGAAAAGTGGTTTTTCCACACTAATACAAGTGCAAAAGTGGTTTCCTGCACCAACACAAGTGCGAATAGTGGTTTTTCAACACTAACACAAGTGCGAAAAGTGGTTTTTCAACACTAACACAAGTGCGAAAAGTGGTTTCTCCACACTAATACAAGTGCAAAAGTGGTTTCCTGCACCAACACAAGTGCGAAAAGTGGTTTTTCAACACTAACACAAGTGCGAAAAGTGGTTTTTCAACACTATCACAAGTGCAAAAAGTGTTATTTCCACACTAATACAAGTGCAAAAGTGGTTTCCTGCACCAACACAAGTGCGAAAAGTGGTTTTTCAACACTAACACAAGTGCGAAAAGTGGTTTTTTAATACTATCACAAGTGCAAAAAGTGTTTTTTCCACACTAATACAAGTGAAAAACTGGTTTCCTGCACCAACACAAGTGCGAAAAGTGGTTTTTCAACACTAACACAAGTGCGAAAAGTGGTTTTTCAACACTATCACAAGTGCAAAAAGTGTGTTTTCCACACTAATACAAGTGCAAAAGTGGTTTCCTGCACCAACACAAGTGTGAAAAGTGGTTTTTCAACACTTACACAAGTGCGAAAAGTGGTTTTTCAACACTTACACAAGTGCGAAAAGTGGTTTTTCAACACTAACACAAGTGCGAAAAGTGGTTTTTCCACACTAATACAAGTGCAAAAGTGGTTTTTCAACACTAACACAAGTGCGAAAAGTGGTTTTTCAAAACTATCACAAGAGCAAAAAGTGTGTTTTCCACACTAATACAAGTGCAAAAGTGGTTTCCTGCACCAACACAAGTGTGAAAAGTGGTTTTTCAACACTTACACAAGTGCGAAATGTGGTTTTTCAACACTTACACAAGTGCGAAAAGTGGTTTTTCAACACTAACACAAGTGCGAAAAGTGGTTTTTCCACACTAATACAAGTGTGAAAAGTGGTTTTTCAAAACTAACACAAGTGCGAAAAGTGGTTTTTCAACACTAACACAAGTGCGAAAAGTGGTTTTTCCACACTAATACAAGTGCAAAAGTGGTTTCCTGCACCAACACAAGTGCGAAAAGTGGTTTTTCAACACTATCACAAGTGCGAAAAGTGGTTTTTCAACACTAACACAAGTGCAAAAAGTGGTTTTTCAACACTATCACAAGTGCAAAAAGTGTTTTTTTCCACACTAATACAAGTGCAAAAGTGGTTTCCTGCACCAACACAAGTGTGAAAAGTGGTTTTTCAACACTAACACAAGTGCGAAAAGTGGTTTTTCAACACTAACACAAGTGCGAAAAGTGGTTTTTCAACACTAACACAAGTGCGAAAAGTGGTTTTTTCCACACCAATACAAGTGCAAAAGTGGTTTCCTGCACCAACACAAGTGCGAATAGTGGTTTTTCAACACTAACACAAGTGCGAAAAGTGGTTTTTCAACACTAACACAAGTGCGAAAAGTGGTTTCTCCACACTAACACAGTTTTGCACTGACACAAGTGCAAAAGTGGTTTCCTGCACCAACACAAGTGCGAAAAGTGGTTTTTCAACACTAACACAAGTGCGAAAAGTGGTTTTTCAACACTATCACAAGTGCAAAAAGTGTTTTTTCCACACTAATACAATTGCAAAAGTGGTTTCCTGCACCAACACAAGTGCGAAAAGTGGTTTTTCAACACTAACACAAGTGCGAAAAGTGGTTTTTCAATACTATCACAAGTGCAAAAAGTGTTTTTTCCACACTAATACAAGTGCAAAACTGGTTTCCTGCACCAACACAAGTGTGAAAAGTGGTTTTTCAACACTTACACAAGTGCGAAAAGTGGTTTTTCAACACTAACACAAGTGCGAAAAGTGGTTTTTCCACACTAATACAAGTGCAAAAGTGGTTTCCTGCACCAACACAAGTGCGAAAAGTGGTTTTTCAACACTAACACAAGTGCGAAAAGTGGTTTTTCAGCACTGACACAAGTGCGAAAAGTGGTTTTTCAACACTAACACAAGTGCGATAAGTGGTTTTTCAACACTATCACAAGTGCAAAAAGTGTTTTTTCCACACTAATACAAGTGCAAAAGTGGTTTCCTGCACCAACACAAGTGCGAAAAGTGGTTTTTCCACACTTACACAAGTGCGAAAAGTGGTTTTTTCAACACTATCACAAGTGCAAAAAGTGTTTTTTCCACACTAATACAAGTGCAAAAGTGGGTTCCTGCACCAACACAAGTGTGAAAAGTGGTTTTTCAACACTAACACAAGTGCGAAAAGTGGTTTTTAAACACTAACACAAGTGCGAAAAGTGGTTTTTCCACACTAATACAAGTGCAAAAGTGGTTTCCTGCACGAACACAAGTGCGAAAAGTGGTTTTTCAACACTATCACAAGTGCAAAAAGTGTTTTTTCCACAGTAATACAAGTGCAAAAGTGGTATCCTGCACCTACACAAGTGCGAAAAGTGGTTTTTCAACACTAACACAAGTGCAAAAAGTGGTTTTTCAACACTATCACAAGTGCAAAAAGTGTTTTTTCCACACTAATACAAGTGCAAAAGTGGTTTCCTGCACCAACACAAGTGTGAAAAGTGGTTTTTCAACACTAACACAAGTGCGAAAAGTGGTTTTTCAACACTAACACAAGTGCGAAAAGTGGTTTTTCAACACTAACACAAGTGCGAAAAGTGGTTTTTCCACACTAATACAAGTGCAAATAGTGGTTTTTCAACACTAACACAAGTGCGAAAAGTGGTTTCTCCACATTAATACAAGTGCAAAAGTGGTTTCCTGCACCAACACAAGTGCGAAAAGTGGTTTTTCAACACTAACACAAGTGCGAAAAGTGGTTTTTCAACACTATCACAAGTGCAAAAAGTGTTATTTCCACACTAATACAAGTGCAAAAGTGGTTTCCTGCACCAACACAAGTGCGAAAAGTGGTTTTTCAACACTAACACAAGTGCGAAAAGTGGTTTTTTAATACTATCACAAGTGCAAAAAGTGTTTTTTCCACACTAATACAAGTGCAAAACTGGTTTCCTGCACCAACACAAGTGCGAAAAGTGGTTTTTCAACACTAACACAAGTGCGAAAAGTGGTTTTTCAACACTATCACAAGTGCAAAAAGTGTTTTTTCCACACTAATACAAGTGCAAAAGTGGTTTCCTGCACCAACACAAGTGTGAAAAGTGGTTTTTCAACACTTACACAAGTGCAAAAAGTGGTTTTTCAACACTATCACAAGTGCAAAAAGTGTTTTTTCCACACTAATACAAGTGCAAAAGTGGTTTCCTGCACCAACACAAGTGTGAAAAGTGGTTTTTCAACACTAACACAAGTGCGAAAATGGTTTTTCAACACTAACACAAGTGCGAAAAGTGGTTTTTCAACACTAACACAAGTGCGAAAAGTGGTTTTTCCACACTAATACAAGTGCAAAAGTGGTTTCCTGCACCAACACAAGTGCGAATAGTGGTTTTTCAACACTAACACAAGTGCGAAAAGTGGTTTTTCAACACTAACACAAGTGCGAAAAGTGGTTTCTCCACACTAATACAAGTGCAAAAGTGGTTTCCTGCACCAACACAAGTGCGAAAAGTGGTTTTTCAACACTAACACAAGTGCGAAAAGTGGTTTTTCAACACTATCACAAGTGCAAAAAGTGTTATTTCCACACTAATACAAGTGCAAAAGTGGTTTCCTGCACCAACACAAGTGCGAAAAGTGGTTTTTCAACACTAACACAAGTGCGAAAAGTGGTTTTTTAATACTATCACAAGTGCAAAAAGTGTTTTTTCCACACTAATACAAGTGCAAAACTGGTTTCCTGCACCAACACAAGTGCGAAAAGTGGTTTTTCAACACTAACACAAGTGCGAAAAGTGGTTTTTCAACACTATCACAAGTGCAAAAAGTGTTTTTTCCACACTAATACAAGTGCAAAAGTGGTTTCCTGCACCAACACAAGTGTGAAAAGTGGTTTTTCAACACTAACACAAGTGCGAAAAGTGGTTTTTCAACACTAACACAAGTGCGAAAAGTGGTTTTTCCACACTAATACAAGTGCAAAAGTGGTTTCCTGCACCAACACAAGTGCGAAAAGTGGTTTTTCAACACTATCACAAGTGCAAAAAGTGTTTTTTCCACAGTAATACAAGTGCAAAAGTGATATCCTGCACCAACACAAGTGCGAAAAGTGGTTTTTCAACACTACCACAAGTGCAAAAAGTGGTTTTTCAACACTATCACAAGTGCAAAAAGTGTTTTTTCCACACTAATACAAGTGCAAAAGTGGTTTCCTGCACCAACACAAGTGTGAAAAGTGGTTTTTCAACACTAACACAAGTGCGAAAAGTGGTTTTTCAACACTAACACAAGTGCGAAAAGTGGTTTTTCAACACTAACACAAGTGCGAAAAGTGGTTTTTCCACACTAATACAAGTGCAAAAAGTGGTTTTTCAACACTAACACAAGTGCGAAAAGTGGTTTCTCCACATTAATACAAGTGCAAAAGTGGTTTCCTGCACCAACACAAGTGCGAAAAGTGGTTTTTCAACACTAACACAAGTGCGAAAAGTGGTTTTTCAACACTATCACAAGTGCAAAAAGTGTTATTTCCACACTAATACAAGTGCAAAAGTGGTTTCCTGCACCAACACAAGTGCGAAAAGTGGTTTTTCAACACTAACACAAGTGCGAAAAGTGGTTTTTCAACACTAACACAAGTGCGAAAAGTGGTTTTTCCACACTAATACAAGTGCAAAAGTGGTTTCCTGCACCAACACAAGTGCGAAAAGTGGTTTTTCAACACTATCACAAGTGCAAAAAGTGTTTTTTCCACAGTAATACAAGTGCAAAAGTGGTATCCTGCACCAACACAAGTGCGAAAAGTGGTTTTTCAACACTAACACAAGTGCAAAAAGTGGTTTTTCAACACTATCACAAGTGCAAAAAGTGTTTTTTCCACACTAATACAAGTGCAAAAGTGGTTTCCTGCACCAACACAAGTGTGAAAAGTGGTTTTTCAACACTAACACAAGTGCGAAAAGTGGTTTTTCAACACTAACACAAGTGCGAAAAGTGGTTTTTCAACACTAACACAAGTGCGAAAAGTGGTTTTTCCACACTAATACAAGTGCAAAAAGTGGTTTTTCAACACTAACACAAGTGCGAAAAGTGGTTTCTCCACATTAATACAAGTGCAAAAGTGGTTTCCTGCACCAACACAAGTGCGAAAAGTGGTTTTTCAACACTAACACAAGTGCGAAAAGTGGTTTTTCAACACTATCACAAGTGCAAAAAGTGTTATTTCCACACTAATACAAGTGCAAAAGTGGTTTCCTGCACCAACACAAGTGCGAAAAGTGGTTTTTCAACACTAACACAAGTGCGAAAAGTGGTTTTTTAATACTATCACAAGTGCAAAAAGTGTTTTTTCCACACTAATACAAGTGCAAAACTGGTTTCCTGCACCAACACAAGTGCGAAAAGTGGTTTTTCAACACTAACACAAGTGCGAAAAGTGGTTTTTCAACACTATCACAAGTGCAAAAAGTGTTTTTTCCACACTAATACAAGTGCAAAAGTGGTTTCCTGCACCAACACAAGTGTGAAAAGTGGTTTTTCAACACTTACACAAGTGCAAAAAGTGGTTTTTCAACACTATCACAAGTGCAAAAAGTGTTTTTTCCACACTAATACAAGTGCAAAAGTGGTTTCCTGCACCAACACAAGTGTGAAAAGTGGTTTTTCAACACTAACACAAGTGCGAAAAGTGGTTTTTCAACACTAACACAAGTGCGAAAAGTGGTTTTTCAACACTAACACAAGTGCGAAAAGTGGTTTTTCCACACTAATACAAGTGCAAAAGTGGTTTCCTGCACCAACACAAGTGCGAATAGTGGTTTTTCAACACTAACACAAGTGCGAAAAGTGGTTTTTCAACACTAACACAAGTGCGAAAAGTGGTTTCTCCACACTAATACAAGTGCAAAAGTGGTTTCCTGCACCAACACAAGTGCGAAAAGTGGTTTTTCAACACTAACACAAGTGCGAAAAGTGGTTTTTCAACACTATCACAAGTGCAAAAAGTGTTATTTCCACACTAATACAAGTGCAAAAGTGGTTTCCTGCACCAACACAAGTGCGAAAAGTGGTTTTTCAACACTAACACAAGTGCGAAAAGTGGTTTTTTAATACTATCACAAGTGCAAAAAGTGTTTTTTCCACACTAATACAAGTGCAAAACTGGTTTCCTGCACCAACACAAGTGCGAAAAGTGGTTTTTCAACACTAACACAAGTGCGAAAAGTGGTTTTTCAACACTATCACAAGTGCAAAAAGTGTTTTTTCCACACTAATACAAGTGCAAAAGTGGTTTCCTGCACCAACACAAGTGTGAAAAGTGGTTTTTCAACACTTACACAAGTGTGAAAAGTGGTTTTTCAACACTTACACAAGTGCGAAAAGTGGTTTTTCAACACTAACACAAGTGCGAAAAGTGGTTTTTCCACACTAATACAAGTGCAAAAGTGGTTTCCTGCACTAACACAAGTGCGAAAAGTGGTTTTTCAACACTATCACAAGTGCAAAAAGTGTTTTTTTCCACACTAATACAAGTGCAACAGGGATTTCCTGCACCAACACAAGTGCGAAAAGTGGTTTTCAACACTAACACAAGCGCGAAATGTGGTTTTTCAACACTATCACAAGTGCAAAAAGTGTTTTTTCCACACTAATACAAGTGCAAAAGTGGTTTCCTGCACCAACACAAGTGTGAAAAGTGGTTTTTCAACACTAACACAAGTGCGAAAAGTGGTTTTTCAACACTAACACAAGTGCGAAAAGTGGTTTTTCAACACTAACACAAGTGCGAAAAGTGGTTTTCCACACTAATACAAGTGCAAAAGTGGTTTCCTGCACCAACACAAGTGCGAATAGTGGTTTTTCAACACTAACACAAGTGCGAAAAGTGGTTTTTCAACACTAACACAAGTGCGAAAAGTGGTTTTCCACACTAATACAAGTGCAAAAGTGGTTTCCTGCACCAACACAAGTGCGAAAAGTGGTTTTTCAACACTAACACAAGTGCGAAAAGTGGTTTTTCAACACTAACACAAGTGCGAAAAGTGGTTTTTCAACACTAACACAAGTGCGAAAAGTGTTTTTTCAACACTAACACAAGTGCGAAAAGTGGTTTTTCAACACTAACACAAGTGCGAAAAGTGGTTTTTCAACACTAACACAAGTGCGAAAAGTGGTTTTTCCACACTAATACAAGTGCAAAAGTGGTTTTTCAACACTAACACAAGTGCGAAAAGTGGTTTTTCAACACTATCACAAGTGCAAAAAGTGTGTTTTCCACACTAATACAAGTGCAAAACTGGTTTCCTGCACCAACACAAGTGTGAAAAGTGGTTTTTCAACACTTACACAAGTGCGAAAAGTGGTTTTTCAACACTTACACAAGTGCGAAAAGTTGTTTTTCAACACTAACACAAGTGCGAAAAGTGGTTTTTCCACACTAATACAAGTGTGAAAAGTGGTTTTTCAAAACTAACACAAGTGCGAAAAGTGGTTTTTCAACACTAACACAAGTGCGAAAAGTGGTTTTTCCACACTAATACAAGTGCAAAAGTGGTTTCCTGCACCAACACAAGTGCGAAAAGTGGTTTTTCAACACTATCACAAGTGCGAAAAGTGGTTTTTCAACACTAACACAAGTGCAAAAAGTGGTTTTTCAACACTATCACAAGTGCAAAAAGTGTTTTTTCCACACTAATACAAGTGCAAAAGTGGTTTCCTGCACCAACACAAGTGTGAAAAGTGGTTTTTCAACACTTACACAAGTGCGAAAAGTGGTTTTTCCACACTAATACAAGTGCAAAAGTGGTTTCCTGCACCAACACAAGTCCGAAAAGTGGTTTTTCAACACTATCACAAGTGCGAAAAGTGGTTTTTCAACACTAACACAAGTGCAAAAAGTGGTTTTTCAACACTATCACAAGTGCAAAAAGTGTTTTTTCCACACTAATACAAGTGCAAAAGTGGTTTCCTGCACCAACACAAGTGTGAAAAGTGGTTGTTCAACACTTACACAAGTGCGAAAAGTGGTTTTTCAACACTTACACAAGTGCGAAAAGTGGTTTTTCAACACTAACACAAGTGCGAAAAGTGGTTTTTCCACACTAATACAAGTGCAAAAGTGGTTTTTCAACACTAACACAAGTGCGAAAAGTGGTTTTTCAACACTATCACAAGAGCAAAAAGTGTGTTTTCCACACTAATACAAGTGCAAAAGTGGTTTCCTGCACCAACACAAGTGTGAAAAGTGGTTTTTCAACACTTACACAAGTGCGAAAAGTGGTTTTTCAACACTTACACAAGTGCGAAAAGTGGTTTTTCAACACTAACACAAGTGCGAAAAGTGGTTTTTCCACACTAATACAAGTGTGAAAAGTGGTTTTTCAAAACTAACACAAGTGCGAAAAGTGGTTTTTCAACACTAACACAAGTGCGAAAAGTGGTTTTTCCACACTAATACAAGTGTGAAAAGTGGTTTTTCAAAACTAACACAAGTGCGAAAAGTGGTTTTTCAACACTACCACAAGTGCAAAAAGTGGTTTTTCAACACTATCACAAGTGCAAAAAGTGTTTTTTCCACACTAATACAAGTGCAAAAGTGGTTTCCTGCACCAACACAAGTGTGAAAAGTGGTTTTTCAACACTAACACAAGTGCGAAAAGTGGTTTTTCAACACTAACACAAGTGCGAAAAGTGGTTTTTCAACACTAACACAAGTGCGAAAAGTGGTTTTTCCACACTAATACAAGTGCAAAAAGTGGTTTTTCAACACTAACACAAGTGCGAAAAGTGGTTTCTCCACATTAATACAAGTGCAAAAGTGGTTTCCTGCACCAACACAAGTGCGAAAAGTGGTTTTTCAACACTAACACAAGTGCGAAAAGTGGTTTTTCAACACTATCACAAGTGCAAAAAGTGTTATTTCCACACTAATACAAGTGCAAAAGTGGTTTCCTGCACCAACACAAGTGCGAAAAGTGGTTTTTCAACACTAACACAAGTGCGAAAAGTGGTTTTTCAACACTAACACAAGTGCGAAAAGTGGTTTTTCCACACTAATACAAGTGCAAAAGTGGTTTCCTGCACCAACACAAGTGCGAATAGTGGTTTTTCAACACTAACACAAGTGCGAAAAGTGGTTTTTCAACACTAACACAAGTGCGAAAAGTGGTTTCTCCACACTAATACAAGTGCAAAAGTGGTTTCCTGCACCAACACAAGTGCGAAAAGTGGTTTTTCAACACTAACACAAGTGCGAAAAGTGGTTTTTCAACACTAACACAAGTGCGAAAAGTGGTTTTTCCACACTAATACAAGTGCAAAAGTGGTTTCCTGCACCAACACAAGTGCGAATAGTGGTTTTTCAACACTAACACAAGTGCGAAAAGTGGTTTTTCAACACTAACACAAGTGCGAAAAGTGGTTTCTCCACACTAATACAAGTGCAAAAGTGATTTCCTGCACCAACACAAGTGCGAAAAGTGGTTTTTCAACACTAACACAAGTGCGAAAAGTGGTTTTTCAACACTATCACAAGTGCAAAAAGTGTTATTTCCACACTAATACAAGTGCAAAAGTGGTTTCCTGCACCAACACAAGTGCGAAAAGTGGTTTTTCAACACTAACACAAGTGCGAAAAGTGGTTTTTTAATACTATCACAAGTGCAAAAAGTGTTTTTTCCACAATAATACAAGTGCAAAACTGGTTTCCTGCACCAACACAAGTGCGAAAAGTGGTTTTTCAACACTAACACAAGTGCGAAAAGTGGTTTTTCAACACTATCACAAGTGCAAAAAGTGTGTTTTCCACACTAATACAAGTGCAAAAGTGGTTTCCTGCACCAACACAAGTGTGAAAAGTGGTTTTTCAACACTTACACAAGTGCGAAAAGTGGTTTTTCAACACTTACACAAGTGCGAAAAGTGGTTTTTCAACACTAACACAAGTGCGAAAAGTGGTTTTTCCACACTAATACAAGTGCAAAAGTGGTTTTTCAACACTAACACAAGTGCGAAAAGTGGTTTTTCAACACTATCACAAGAGCAAAAAGTGTGTTTTCCACACTAATACAAGTGCAAAAGTGGTTTCCTGCACCAACACAAGTGTGAAAAGTGGTTTTTCAACACTTACACAAGTGCGAAATGTGGTTTTTCAACACTTACACAAGTGCGAAAAGTGGTTTTTCAACACTAACACAAGTGCGAAAAGTGGTTTTTCCACACTAATACAAGTGTGAAAAGTGGTTTTTCAAAACTAACACAAGTGCGAAAAGTGGTTTTTCAACACTAACACAAGTGCGAAAAGTGGTTTTTCCACACTAATACAAGTGCAAAAGTGGTTTCCTGCACCAACACAAGTGCGAAAAGTGGTTTTTCAACACTATCACAAGTGCGAAAAGTGGTTTTTCAACACTAACACAAGTGCAAAAAGTGGTTTTTCAACACTATCACAAGTGCAAAAAGTGTTTTTTTCCACACTAATACAAGTGCAAAAGTGGTTTCCTGCACCAACACAAGTGTGAAAAGTGGTTTTTCAACACTAACACAAGTGCGAAAAGTGGTTTTTCAACACTAACACAAGTGCGAAAAGTGGTTTTTCAACACTAACACAAGTGCGAAAAGTGGTTTTTCCACACCAATACAAGTGCAAAAGTGGTTTCCTGCACCAACACAAGTGCGAATAGTGGTTTTTCAACACTAACACAAGTGCGAAAAGTGGTTTTTCAACACTAACACAAGTGCGAAAAGTGGTTTCTCCACACTAACACAGTTTTGCACTGACACAAGTGCAAAAGTGGTTTCCTGCACCAACACAAGTGCGAAAAGTGGTTTTTCAACACTAACACAAGTGCGAAAAGTGGTTTTTCAACACTATCACAAGTGCAAAAAGTGTTTTTTCCACACTAATACAATTGCAAAAGTGGTTTCCTGCACCAACACAAGTGCGAAAAGTGGTTTTTCAACACTAACACAAGTGCGAAAAGTGGTTTTTCAATACTATCACAAGTGCAAAAAGTGTTTTTTCCACACTAATACAAGTGCAAAACTGGTTTCCTGCACCAACACAAGTGTGAAAAGTGGTTTTTCAACACTTACACAAGTGCGAAAAGTGGTTTTTCAACACTAACACAAGTGCGAAAAGTGGTTTTTCCACACTAATACAAGTGCAAAAGTGGTTTCCTGCACCAACACAAGTGCGAATAGTGGTTTTTCAACACTAACACAAGTGCGAAAAGTGGTTTTTCAACACTAACACAAGTGCGAAAAGTGGTTTTTCCACACTAATACAAGTGCAAAAGTGGTTTCCTGCACCAACACAAGTGCGAATAGTGGTTTTTCAACACTAACACAAGTGCGAAAAGTGGTTTTTCCACACTAATACAAGTGCAAAAGTGGTTTCCTGCACCAACACAAGTGCGAAAAGTGGTTTTTCAACACTAACACAAGTGCGAAAAGTGGTTTTTCAACACTGACACAAGTGCGAAAAGTGGTTTTTCAACACTAACACAAGTGCGATAAGTGGTTTTTCAACACTATCACAAGTGCAAAAAGTGTTTTTTCCACACTAATACAAGTGCAAAAGTGGTTTCCTGCACCAACACAAGTGCGAAAAGTGGTTTTTCCACACTTACACAAGTGCGAAAAGTGGTTTTTCAACACTATCACAAGTGCAAAAAGTGTTTTTTCCACACTAATACAAGTGCAAAAGTGGGTTCCTGCACCAACACAAGTGTGAAAAGTGGTTTTTCAACACTAACACAAGTGCGAAAAGTGGTTTTTAAACACTAACACAAGTGCGAAAAGTGGTTTTTCCACACTAATACAAGTGCAAAAGTGGTTTCCTGCACCAACACAAGTGCGAAAAGTGGTTTTTCAACACTATCACAAGTGCAAAAAGTGTTTTTTCCACAGTAATACAAGTGCAAAAGTGGTATCCTGCACCTACACAAGTGCGAAAAGTGGTTTTTCAACACTAACACAAGTGCAAAAAGTGGTTTTTCAACACTATCACAAGTGCAAAAAGTGTTTTTTCCACACTAATACAAGTGCAAAAGTGGTTTCCTGCACCAACACAAGTGTGAAAAGTGGTTTTTCAACACTAACACAAGTGCGAAAAGTGGTTTTTCAACACTAACACAAGTGCGAAAAGTGGTTTTTCAACACTAACACAAGTGCGAAAAGTGGTTTTTCCACACTAATACAAGTGCAAATAGTGGTTTTTCAACACTAACACAAGTGCGAAAAGTGGTTTCTCCACATTAATACAAGTGCAAAAGTGGTTTCCTGCACCAACACAAGTGCGAAAAGTGGTTTTTCAACACTAACACAAGTGCGAAAAGTGGTTTTTCAACACTATCACAAGTGCAAAAAGTGTTATTTCCACACTAATACAAGTGCAAAAGTGGTTTCCTGCACCAACACAAGTGCGAAAAGTGGTTTTTCAACACTAACACAAGAGCGAAAAGTGGTTTTTTAATACTATCACAAGTGCAAAAAGTGTTTTTTCCACACTAATACAAGTGCAAAACTGGTTTCCTGCACCAACACAAGTGCGAAAAGTGGTTTTTCAACACTAACACAAGTGCGAAAAGTGGTTTTTCAACACTATCACAAGTGCAAAAAGTGTTTTTTCCACACTAATACAAGTGCAAAAGTGGTTTCCTGCACCAACACAAGTGTGAAAAGTGGTTTTTCAACACTTACACAAGTGCAAAAAGTGGTTTTTCAACACTATCACAAGTGCAAAAAGTGTTTTTTCCACACTAATACAAGTGCAAAAGTGGTTTCCTGCACCAACACAAGTGTGAAAAGTGGTTTTTCAACACTAACACAAGTGCGAAAAGTGGTTTTTCAACACTAACACAAGTGCGAAAAGTGGTTTTTCAACACTAACACAAGTGCGAAAAGTGGTTTTTCCACACTAATACAAGTGCAAAAGTGGTTTCCTGCACCAACACAAGTGCGAATAGTGGTTTTTCAACACTAACACAAGTGCGAAAAGTGGTTTTTCAACACTAACACAAGTGCGAAAAGTGGTTTCTCCACACTAATACAAGTGCAAAAGTGGTTTCCTGCACCAACACAAGTGCGAAAAGTGGTTTTTCAACACTAACACAAGTGCGAAAAGTGGTTTTTCAACACTATCACAAGTGCAAAAAGTGTTATTTCCACACTAATACAAGTGCAAAAGTGGTTTCCTGCACCAACACAAGTGCGAAAAGTGGTTTTTCAACACTAACACAAGTGCGAAAAGTGGTTTTTTAATACTATCACAAGTGCAAAAAGTGTTTTTTCCACACTAATACAAGTGCAAAACTGGTTTCCTGCACCAACACAAGTGCGAAAAGTGGTTTTTCAACACTAACACAAGTGCGAAAAGTGGTTTTTCAACACTATCACAAGTGCAAAAAGTGTTTTTTCCACACTAATACAAGTGCAAAAGTGGTTTCCTGCACCAACACAAGTGTGAAAAGTGGTTTTTCAACACTAACACAAGTGCGAAAAGTGGTTTTTCAACACTAACACAAGTGCGAAAAGTGGTTTTTCCACACTAATACAAGTGCAAAAGTGGTTTCCTGCACCAACACAAGTGCGAAAAGTGGTTTTTCAACACTATCACAAGTGCAAAAAGTGTTTTTTCCACAGTAATACAAGTGCAAAAGTGATATCCTGCACCAACACAAGTGCGAAAAGTGGTTTTTCAACACTACCACAAGTGCAAAAAGTGGTTTTTCAACACTATCACAAGTGCAAAAAGTGTTTTTTCCACACTAATACAAGTGCAAAAGTGGTTTCCTGCACCAACACAAGTGTGAAAAGTGGTTTTTCAACACTAACACAAGTGCGAAAAGTGGTTTTTCAACACTAACACAAGTGCGAAAAGTGGTTTTTCAACACTAACACAAGTGCGAAAAGTGGTTTTTCCACACTAATACAAGTGCAAAAAGTGGTTTTTCAACACTAACACAAGTGCGAAAAGTGGTTTCTCCACATTAATACAAGTGCAAAAGTGGTTTCCTGCACCAACACAAGTGCGAAAAGTGGTTTTTCAACACTAACACAAGTGCGAAAAGTGGTTTTTCAACACTATCACAAGTGCAAAAAGTGTTATTTCCACACTAATACAAGTGCAAAAGTGGTTTCCTGCACCAACACAAGTGCGAAAAGTGGTTTTTCAACACTAACACAAGTGCGAAAAGTGGTTTTTCAGCACTGACACAAGTGCGAAAAGTGGTTTTTCAACACTAACACAAGTGCGATAAGTGGTTTTTCAACACTATCACAAGTGCAAAAAGTGTTTTTTCCACACTAATACAAGTGCAAAAGTGGTTTCCTGCACCAACACAAGTGCGAAAAGTGGTTTTTCCACACTTACACAAGTGCGAAAAGTGGTTTTTCAACACTATCACAAGTGCAAAAAGTGTTTTTTCCACACTAATACAAGTGCAAAAGTGGGTTCCTGCACCAACACAAGTGTGAAAAGTGGTTTTTCAACACTAACACAAGTGCGAAAAGTGGTTTTTCAACACTAACACAAGTGCGAAAAGTGGTTTTTCCACACTAATACAAGTGCAAAAGTGGTTTCCTGCACCAACACAAGTGCGAAAAGTGGTTTTTCAACACTATCACAAGTGCAAAAAGTGTTTTTTCCACAGTAATACAAGTGCAAAAGTGGTATCCTGCACCAACACAAGTGCGAAAAGTGGTTTTTCAACACTAACACAAGTGCAAAAAGTGGTTTTTCAACACTATCACAAGTGCAAAAAGTGTTTTTTCCACACTAATACAAGTGCAAAAGTGGTTTCCTGCACCAACACAAGTGTGAAAAGTGGTTTTTCAACACTAACACAAGTGCGAAAAGTGGTTTTTCAACACTAACACAAGTGCGAAAAGTGGTTTTTCAACACTAACACAAGTGCGAAAAGTGGTTTTTCCACACTAATACAAGTGCAAAAAGTGGTTTTTCAACACTAACACAAGTGCGAAAAGTGGTTTCTCCACATTAATACAAGTGCAAAAGTGGTTTCCTGCACCAACACAAGTGCGAAAAGTGGTTTTTCAACACTAACACAAGTGCGAAAAGTGGTTTTTCAACACTATCACAAGTGCAAAAAGTGTTATTTCCACACTAATACAAGTGCAAAAGTGGTTTCCTGCACCAACACAAGTGCGAAAAGTGGTTTTTCAACACTAACACAAGTGCGAAAAGTGGTTTTTTAATACTATCACAAGTGCAAAAAGTGTTTTTTCCACACTAATACAAGTGCAAAACTGGTTTCCTGCACCAACACAAGTGCGAAAAGTGGTTTTTCAACACTAACACAAGTGCGAAAAGTGGTTTTTCAACACTATCACAAGTGCAAAAAGTGTTTTTTCCACACTAATACAAGTGCAAAAGTGGTTTCCTGCACCAACACAAGTGTGAAAAGTGGTTTTTCAACACTTACACAAGTGCAAAAAGTGGTTTTTCAACACTATCACAAGTGCAAAAAGTGTTTTTTCCACACTAATACAAGTGCAAAAGTGGTTTCCTGCACCAACACAAGTGTGAAAAGTGGTTTTTCAACACTAACACAAGTGCGAAAAGTGGTTTTTCAACACTAACACAAGTGCGAAAAGTGGTTTTTCAACACTAACACAAGTGCGAAAAGTGGTTTTTCCACACTAATACAAGTGCAAAAGTGGTTTCCTGCACCAACACAAGTGCGAATAGTGGTTTTTCAACACTAACACAAGTGCGAAAAGTGGTTTTTCAACACTAACACAAGTGCGAAAAGTGGTTTCTCCACACTAATACAAGTGCAAAAGTGGTTTCCTGCACCAACACAAGTGCGAAAAGTGGTTTTTCAACACTAACACAAGTGCGAAAAGTGGTTTTTCAACACTATCACAAGTGCAAAAAGTGTTATTTCCACACTAATACAAGTGCAAAAGTGGTTTCCTGCACCAACACAAGTGCGAAAAGTGGTTTTTCAACACTAACACAAGTGCGAAATGTGGTTTTTCAACACTAACACAAGTGCGAAAAGTGGTTTTTCCACACTAATACAAGTGCAAAAGTGGTTTCCTGCACAAACACAAGTGCGAATAGTGGTTTTTCAACACTAACACAAGTGTGAAAAGTGGTTTTTCAACACTAACACAAGTGCGAAAAGTGGTTTTTCAACACTAACACAAGTGCGAAAAGTGGTTTTTCCACACTAATACAAGTGCAAAAAGTGGTTTTTCAACACTAACACAAGTGCGAAAAGTGGTTTCTCCACATTAATACAAGTGCAAAAGTGGTTTCCTGCACCAACACAAGTGCGAAAAGTGGTTTTTCAACACTAACACAAGTGCGAAAAGTGGTTTTTCAACACTATCACAAGTGCAAAAAGTGTTATTTCCACACTAATACAAGTGCAAAAGTGGTTTCCTGCACCAACACAAGTGCGAAAAGTGGTTTTTCAACACTAACACAAGTGCGAAAAGTGGTTTTTTAATACTATCACAAGTGCAAAAAGTGTTTTTTCCACACTAATACAAGTGCAAAACTGGTTTCCTGCACCAACACAAGTGCGAAAAGTGGTTTTTCAACACTAACACAAGTGCGAAAAGTGGTTTTTCAACACTATCACAAGTGCAAAAAGTGTTTTTTCCACACTAATACAAGTGCAAAAGTGGTTTCCTGCACCAACACAAGTGTGAAAAGTGGTTTTTCAACACTTACACAAGTGCAAAAAGTGGTTTTTCAACACTATCACAAGTGCAAAAAGTGTTTTTTCCACACTAATACAAGTGCAAAAGTGGTTTCCTGCACCAACACAAGTGTGAAAAGTGGTTTTTCAACACTAACACAAGTGCGAAAAGTGGTTTTTCAACACTAACACAAGTGCGAAAAGTGGTTTTTCAACACTAACACAAGTGCGAAAAGTGGTTTTTCCACACTAATACAAGTGCAAAAGTGGTTTCCTGCACCAACACAAGTGCGAATAGTGGTTTTTCAACACTAACACAAGTGCGAAAAGTGGTTTTTCAACACTAACACAAGTGCGAAAAGTGGTTTCTCCACACTAATACAAGTGCAAAAGTGGTTTCCTGCACCAACACAAGTGCGAAAAGTGGTTTTTCAACACTAACACAAGTGCGAAAAGTGGTTTTTCAACACTATCACAAGTGCAAAAAGTGTTATTTCCACACTAATACAAGTGCAAAAGTGGTTTCCTGCACCAACACAAGTGCGAAAAGTGGTTTTTCAACACTAACACAAGTGCGAAAAGTGGTTTTTTAATACTATCACAAGTGCAAAAAGTGTTTTTTCCACACTAATACAAGTGCAAAACTGGTTTCCTGCACCAACACAAGTGCGAAAAGTGGTTTTTCAACACTAACACAAGTGCGAAAAGTGGTTTTTCAACACTATCACAAGTGCAAAAAGTGTTTTTTCCACACTAATACAAGTGCAAAAGTGGTTTCCTGCACCAACACAAGTGTGAAAAGTGGTTTTTCAACACTTACACAAGTGTGAAAAGTGGTTTTTCAACACTTACACAAGTGCGAAAAGTGGTTTTTCAACACTAACACAAGTGCGAAAAGTGGTTTTTCCACACTAATACAAGTGCAAAAGTGGTTTCCTGCACTAACACAAGTGCGAAAAGTGGTTTTTCAACACTATCACAAGTGCAAAAAGTGTTTTTTTCCACACTAATACAAGTGCAACAGGGATTTCCTGCACCAACACAAGTGCGAAAAGTGGTTTTCAACACTAACACAAGCGCGAAATGTGGTTTTTCAACACTATCACAAGTGCAAAAAGTGTTTTTTCCACACTAATACAAGTGCAAAAGTGGTTTCCTGCACCAACACAAGTGTGAAAAGTGGTTTTTCAACACTAACACAAGTGCGAAAAGTGGTTTTTCAACACTAACACAAGTGCGAAAAGTGGTTTTTCAACACTAACACAAGTGCGAAAAGTGGTTTTCCACACTAATACAAGTGCAAAAGTGGTTTCCTGCACCAACACAAGTGCGAATAGTGGTTTTTCAACACTAACACAAGTGCGAAAAGTGGTTTTTCAACACTAACACAAGTGCGAAAAGTGGTTTTCCACACTAATACAAGTGCAAAAGTGGTTTCCTGCACCAACACAAGTGCGAAAAGTGGTTTTTCAACACTAACACAAGTGCGAAAAGTGGTTTTTCAACACTAACACAAGTGCGAAAAGTGGTTTTTCAACACTAACACAAGTGCGAAAAGTGTTTTTTCAACACTAACACAAGTGCGAAAAGTGGTTTTTCAACACTAACACAAGTGCGAAAAGTGGTTTTTCAACACTAACACAAGTGCGAAAAGTGGTTTTTCCACACTAATACAAGTGCAAAAGTGGTTTTTCAACACTAACACAAGTGCGAAAAGTGGTTTTTCAACACTATCACAAGTGCAAAAAGTGTGTTTTCCACACTAATACAAGTGCAAAACTGGTTTCCTGCACCAACACAAGTGTGAAAAGTGGTTTTTCAACACTTACACAAGTGCGAAAAGTGGTTTTTCAACACTTACACAAGTGCGAAAAGTTGTTTTTCAACACTAACACAAGTGCGAAAAGTGGTTTTTCCACACTAATACAAGTGTGAAAAGTGGTTTTTCAAAACTAACACAAGTGCGAAAAGTGGTTTTTCAACACTAACACAAGTGCGAAAAGTGGTTTTTCCACACTAATACAAGTGCAAAAGTGGTTTCCTGCACCAACACAAGTGCGAAAAGTGGTTTTTCAACACTATCACAAGTGCGAAAAGTGGTTTTTCAACACTAACACAAGTGCAAAAAGTGGTTTTTCAACACTATCACAAGTGCAAAAAGTGTTTTTTCCACACTAATACAAGTGCAAAAGTGGTTTCCTGCACCAACACAAGTGTGAAAAGTGGTTTTTCAACACTTACACAAGTGCGAAAAGTGGTTTTTCCACACTAATACAAGTGCAAAAGTGGTTTCCTGCACCAACACAAGTCCGAAAAGTGGTTTTTCAACACTATCACAAGTGCGAAAAGTGGTTTTTCAACACTAACACAAGTGCAAAAAGTGGTTTTTCAACACTATCACAAGTGCAAAAAGTGTTTTTTCCACACTAATACAAGTGCAAAAGTGGTTTCCTGCACCAACACAAGTGTGAAAAGTGGTTTTTCAACACTTACACAAGTGCGAAAAGTGGTTTTTCAACACTTACACAAGTGCGAAAAGTGGTTTTTCAACACTAACACAAGTGCGAAAAGTGGTTTTTCCACACTAATACAAGTGCAAAAGTGGTTTTTCAACACTAACACAAGTGCGAAAAGTGGTTTTTCAACACTATCACAAGAGCAAAAAGTGTGTTTTCCACACTAATACAAGTGCAAAAGTGGTTTCCTGCACCAACACAAGTGTGAAAAGTGGTTTTTCAACACTTACACAAGTGCGAAAAGTGGTTTTTCAACACTTACACAAGTGCGAAAAGTGGTTTTTCAACACTAACACAAGTGCGAAAAGTGGTTTTTCCACACTAATACAAGTGTGAAAAGTGGTTTTTCAAAACTAACACAAGTGCGAAAAGTGGTTTTTCAACACTAACACAAGTGCGAAAAGTGGTTTTTCCACACTAATACAAGTGTGAAAAGTGGTTTTTCAAAACTAACACAAGTGCGAAAAGTGGTTTTTCAACACTACCACAAGTGCAAAAAGTGGTTTTTCAACACTATCACAAGTGCAAAAAGTGTTTTTTCCACACTAATACAAGTGCAAAAGTGGTTTCCTGCACCAACACAAGTGTGAAAAGTGGTTTTTCAACACTAACACAAGTGCGAAAAGTGGTTTTTCAACACTAACACAAGTGCGAAAAGTGGTTTTTCAACACTAACACAAGTGCGAAAAGTGGTTTTTCCACACTAATACAAGTGCAAAAAGTGGTTTTTCAACACTAACACAAGTGCGAAAAGTGGTTTCTCCACATTAATACAAGTGCAAAAGTGGTTTCCTGCACCAACACAAGTGCGAAAAGTGGTTTTTCAACACTAACACAAGTGCGAAAAGTGGTTTTTCAACACTATCACAAGTGCAAAAAGTGTTATTTCCACACTAATACAAGTGCAAAAGTGGTTTCCTGCACCAACACAAGTGCGAAAAGTGGTTTTTCAACACTAACACAAGTGCGAAAAGTGGTTTTTCAACACTAACACAAGTGCGAAAAGTGGTTTTTCCACACTAATACAAGTGCAAAAGTGGTTTCCTGCACCAACACAAGTGCGAAAAGTGGTTTTTCAACACTATCACAAGTGCAAAAAGTGTTTTTTCCACAGTAATACAAGTGCAAAAGTGGTATCCTGCACCAACACAAGTGCGAAAAGTGGTTTTTCAACACTAACACAAGTGCAAAAAGTGGTTTTTCAACACTATCACAAGTGCAAAAAGTGTTTTTTCCACACTAATACAAGTGCAAAAGTGGTTTCCTGCACCAACACAAGTGTGAAAAGTGGTTTTTCAACACTAACACAAGTGCGAAAAGTGGTTTTTCAACACTAACACAAGTGCGAAAAGTGGTTTTTCAACACTAACACAAGTGCGAAAAGTGGTTTTTCCACACTAATACAAGTGCAAAAAGTGGTTTTTCAACACTAACACAAGTGCGAAAAGTGGTTTCTCCACATTAATACAAGTGCAAAAGTGGTTTCCTGCACCAACACAAGTGCGAAAAGTGGTTTTTCAACACTAACACAAGTGCGAAAAGTGGTTTTTCAACACTATCACAAGTGCAAAAAGTGTTATTTCCACACTAATACAAGTGCAAAAGTGGTTTCCTGCACCAACACAAGTGCGAAAAGTGGTTTTTCAACACTAACACAAGTGCGAAAAGTGGTTTTTTAATACTATCACAAGTGCAAAAAGTGTTTTTTCCACACTAATACAAGTGCAAAACTGGTTTCCTGCACCAACACAAGTGCGAAAAGTGGTTTTTCAACACTAACACA
This sequence comes from Myxine glutinosa, assembly GCF_964187855.1. Taxonomy (NCBI): domain Eukaryota; kingdom Metazoa; phylum Chordata; class Myxini; order Myxiniformes; family Myxinidae; genus Myxine; species Myxine glutinosa. The sequence goes on from NW_027616727.1 coordinate 104,970, forward strand.
AGTGCGAAAAGTGGTTTTTCAACACTATCACAAGTGCAAAAAGTGTTTTTTCCACACTAATACAAGTGCAAAAGTGGTTTCCTGCACCAACACAAGTGTGAAAAGTGGTTTTTCAACACTTACACAAGTGCAAAAAGTGGTTTTTCAACACTATCACAAGTGCAAAAAGTGTTTTTTCCACACTAATACAAGTGCAAAAGTGGTTTCCTGCACCAACACAAGTGTGAAAAGTGGTTTTTCAACACTAACACAAGTGCGAAAAGTGGTTTTTCAACACTAACACAAGTGCGAAAAGTGGTTTTTCAACACTAACACAAGTGCGAAAAGTGGTTTTTCCACACTAATACAAGTGCAAAAGTGGTTTCCTGCACCAACACAAGTGCGAATAGTGGTTTTTCAACACTAACACAAGTGCGAAAAGTGGTTTTTCAACACTAACACAAGTGCGAAAAGTGGTTTCTCCACACTAATACAAGTGCAAAAGTGGTTTCCTGCACCAACACAAGTGCGAAAAGTGGTTTTTCAACACTAACACAAGTGCGAAAAGTGGTTTTTCAACACTATCACAAGTGCAAAAAGTGTTATTTCCACACTAATACAAGTGCAAAAGTGGTTTCCTGCACCAACACAAGTGCGAAAAGTGGTTTTTCAACACTAACACAAGTGCGAAAAGTGGTTTTTTAATACTATCACAAGTGCAAAAAGTGTTTTTTCCACACTAATACAAGTGCAAAACTGGTTTCCTGCACCAACACAAGTGCGAAAAGTGGTTTTTCAACACTAACACAAGTGCGAAAAGTGGTTTTTCAACACTATCACAAGTGCAAAAAGTGTTTTTTCCACACTAATACAAGTGCAAAAGTGGTTTCCTGCACCAACACAAGTGTGAAAAGTGGTTTTTCAACACTTACACAAGTGCGAAAAGTGGTTTTTCAACACTTACACAAGTGCGAAAAGTGGTTTTTCAACACTAACACAAGTGCGAAAAGTGGTTTTTCCACACTAATACAAGTGCAAAAGTGGTTTCCTGCACTAACACAAGTGCGAAAAGTGGTTTTTCAACACTATCACAAGTGCAAAAAGTGTTTTTTTCCACACTAATACAAGTGCAACAGGGATTTCCTGCACCAACACAAGTGCGAAAAGTGGTTTTCAACACTAACACAAGCGCGAAATGTGGTTTTTCAACACTATCACAAGTGCAAAATATGTTTTTTCCACACTAATACAAGTGCAAAAGTGGTTTCCTGCACCAACACAAGTGTGAAAAGTGGTTTTTCAACACTAACACAAGTGCGAAAAGTGGTTTTTCAACACTAACACAAGTGCGAAAAGTGGTTTTTCAACACTAACACAAGTGCGAAAAGTGGTTTTCCACACTAATACAAGTGCAAAAGTGGTTTCCTGCACCAACACAAGTGTGAATAGTGGTTTTTCAACACTAACACAAGTGCGAAAAGTGGTTTTTCAACACTAACACAAGTGCGAAAAGTGGTTTTCCACACTAATACAAGTGCAAAAGTGGTTTCCTGCACCAACACAAGTGCGAAAAGTGGTTTTTCAACACTAACACAAGTGCGAAAAGTGGTTTTTCAACACTAACACAAGTGCGAAAAGTGGTTTTTCAACACTAACACAAGTGCGAAAAGTGTTTTTTCAACACTAGTGCGAACACTAGTTTTTTCACACTAGTGCGAAACACTAGTGCGAAACACTAGTGCGAAACAACACTAACACAAGTGCGAAAAGTGGTTTTCCACACTAATACAAGTGCAAAAGTGGTTTCCTGCACCAACACAAGTGCGAAAAGTGGTTTTTCAACACTAACACAAGTGCGAAAAGTGGTTTTTCAACACTAACACAAGTGCGAAAAGTGGTTTTCCACACTAATACAAGTGCAAAAGTGGTTTCCTGCACCAACACAAGTGTGAATAGTGGTTTTTCAACACTAACACAAGTGCGAAAAGTGGTTTTTCAACACTAACACAAGTGCGAAAAGTGGTTTTCCACACTAATACAAGTGCAAAAGTGGTTTCCTGCACCAACACAAGTGCGAAAAGTGGTTTTTCAACACTAACACAAGTGCGAAAAGTGGTTTTTCAACACTAACACAAGTGCGAAAAGTGGTTTTTCAACACTAACACAAGTGCGAAAAGTGGTTTTTCCACACTAATACAAGTGCAAAAGTGGTTTTTCAACACTAACACAAGTGCGAAAAGTGGTTTTTCAACACTATCACAAGAGCAAAAAGTGTGTTTTCCACACTAATACAAGTGCAAAAGTGGTTTCCTGCACCAACACAAGTGTGAAAAGTGGTTTTTCAACACTTACACAAGTGCGAAAAGTGGTTTTTCAACACTTACACAAGTGCGAAAAGTGGTTTTTCAACACTAACACAAGTGCGAAAAGTGGTATTTCCACACTAATACAAGTGTGAAAAGTGGTTTTTCAAAACTAACACAAGTGCGAAAAGTGGTTTTTCAACACTAACACAAGTGCGAAAAGTGGTTTTTCAACACTAACACAAGTGCGAAAAGTGGTTTTTCCACACTAATACAAGTGCAAAAGTGGTTTCCTGCACCAACACAAGTGCGAAAAGTGGTTTTTCAACACTATCACAAGTGCAAAAAGTGTTTTTTCCACAGTAATAGAAGTGCAAAAGTGGTATCCTGCACCAACACAAGTGCGAAAAGTGGTTTTTCAACACTAACACAAGTGCAAAAAGTGGTTTTTCAACACTATCACAAGTGCAAAAAGTGTTTTTTCCACACTAATACAAGTGCAAAAGTGGTTTCCTGCACCAACACAAGTGTGAAAAGTGGTTTTTCAACACTAACACAAGTGCGAAAAGTGGTTTTTCAACACTAACACAAGTGCGAAAAGTGGTTTTTCAACACTAACACAAGTGCGAAAAGTGGTTTTTCCACACTAATACAAGTGCAAAAGTGGTTTCCTGCACCAACACAAGTGCGAATAGTGGTTTTTCAACACTAACACAAGTGCGAAAAGTGGTTTTTCAACACTAACACAAGTGCGAAAAGTGGTTTCTCCACACTAATACAAGTGCAAAAGTGGTTTCCTGCACCAACACAAGTGCGAAAAGTGGTTTTTCAACACTAACACAAGTGCGAAAAGTGGTTTTTCAACACTATCACAAGTGCAAAAAGTGTTTTTTCCACACTAATACAAGTGCAAAAGTGGTTTCCTGCACCAACACAAGTGCGAAAAGTGGTTTTTCAACACTAACACAAGTGCGAAAAGTGGTTTTTTAATACTATCACAAGTGCAAAAAGTGTTTTTTCCACACTAATACAAGTGCAAAACTGGTTTCCTGCACCAACACAAGTGCGAAAAGTGGTTTTTCAACACTAACACAAGTGCGAAAAGTGGTTTTTCAACACTATCACAAGTGCAAAAAGTGTGTTTTCCACACTAATACAAGTGCAAAAGTGGTTTCCTGCACCAACACAAGTGTGAAAAGTGGTTTTTCAACACTTACACAAGTGCGAAAAGTGGTTTTTCAACACTTACACAAGTGCGAAAAGTGGTTTTTCAACACTAACACAAGTGCGAAAAGTGGTTTTTCCACACTAATACAAGTGCAAAAGTGGTTTTTCAACACTAACACAAGTGCGAAAAGTGGTTTTTCAACAATATCACAAGAGCAAAAAGTGTGTTTTCCACACTAATACAAGTGCAAAAGTGGTTTCCTGCACCAACACAAGTGTGAAAAGTGGTTTTTCAACACTTACACAAGTGCGAAAAGTGGTTTTTCAACACTTACACAAGTGCGAAAAGTGGTTTTTCAACACTAACACAAGTGCGAAAAGTGGTTTTTCCACACTAATACAAGTGTGAAAAGTGGTTTTTCAAAACTAACACAAGTGCGAAAAGTGGTTTTTCAACACTAACACAAGTGCGAAAAGTGGTTTTTCCACACTAATACAAGTGCAAAAGTGGTTTCCTGCACCAACACAAGTGCGAAAAGTGGTTTTTCAACACTATCACAAGTGCGAAAAGTGGTTTTTCAACACTAACACAAGTGCAAAAAGTGGTTTTTCAACACTATCACAAGTGCAAAAAGTGTTTTTTTTCCACACTAATACAAGTGCAAAAGTGGTTTCCTGCACCAACACAAGTGTGAAAAGTGGTTTTTCAACACTAACACAAGTGCGAAAAGTGGTTTTTCAACACTAACACAAGTGCGAAAAGTGGTTTTTCAACACTAACACAAGTGCGAAAAGTGGTTTTTCCACACCAATACAAGTGCAAAAGTGCTTTCCTGCACCAACACAAGTGCGAATAGTGGTTTTTCAACACTAACACAAGTGCGAAAAGTGGTTTTTCAACACTAACACAAGTGCGAAAAGTGGTTTTTCTCCACACTAATACAAGTGTGAAAAGTGGTTTTTCAAAACTAACACAAGTGCGAAAAGTGGTTTTTCAACACTATCACAAGTGCAAAAAGTGTGTTTTCCACACTAATACAAGTGCAAAACTGGTTTCCTGCACCAACACAAGTGTGAAAAGTGGTTTTTCAACACTTACACAAGTGCGAAAAGTGGTTTTTCAACACTTACACAAGTGCGAAAAGTTGTTTTTCAACACTAACACAAGTGCGAAAAGTGGTTTTTCCACACTAATACAAGTGTGAAAAGTGGTTTTTCAAAACTAACACAAGTGCGAAAAGTGGTTTTTCAACACTAACACAAGTGCGAAAAGTGGTTTTTCCACACTAATACAAGTGCAAAAGTGGTTTCCTGCACCAACACAAGTGCGAAAAGTGGTTTTTCAACACTATCACAAGTGCGAAAAGTGGTTTTTCAACACTAACACAAGTGCAAAAAGTGGTTTTTCAACACTATCACAAGTGCAAAAAGTGTTTTTTCCACACTAATACAAGTGCAAAAGTGGTTTCCTGCACCAACACAAGTGTGAAAAGTGGTTTTTCAACACTTACACAAGTGCGAAAAGTGGTTTTTCCACACTAATACAAGTGCAAAAGTGGTTTCCTGCACCAACACAAGTCCGAAAAGTGGTTTTTCAACACTATCACAAGTGCGAAAAGTGGTTTTTCAACACTAACACAAGTGCAAAAAGTGGTTTTTCAACACTATCACAAGTGCAAAAAGTGTTTTTTCCACACTAATACAAGTGCAAAAGTGGTTTCCTGCACCAACACAAGTGTGAAAAGTGGTTTTTCAACACTTACACAAGTGCGAAAAGTGGTTTTTCAACACTTACACAAGTGCGAAAAGTGGTTTTTCAACACTAACACAAGTGCGAAAAGTGGTTTTTCCACACTAATACAAGTGCAAAAGTGGTTTTTCAACACTAACACAAGTGCGAAAAGTGGTTTTTCAACACTATCACAAGAGCAAAAAGTGTGTTTTCCACACTAATACAAGTGCAAAAGTGGTTTCCTGCACCAACACAAGTGTGAAAAGTGGTTTTTCAACACTTACACAAGTGCGAAAAGTGGTTTTTCAACACTTACACAAGTGCGAAAAGTGGTTTTTCAACACTAACACAAGTGCGAAAAGTGGTTTTTCCACACTAATACAAGTGTGAAAAGTGGTTTTTCAAAACTAACACAAGTGCGAAAAGTGGTTTTTCAACACTAACACAAGTGCGAAAGTGGTTTTTCCACACTAATACAAGTGTGAAAAGTGGTTTTTCAAAACTAACACAAGTGCGAAAAGTGGTTTTTCAACACTACCACAAGTGCAAAAAGTGGTTTTTCAACACTATCACAAGTGCAAAAAGTGTTTTTTCCACACTAATACAAGTGCAAAAGTGGTTTCCTGCACCAACACAAGTGTGAAAAGTGGTTTTTCAACACTAACACAAGTGCGAAAAGTGGTTTTTCAACACTAACACAAGTGCGAAAAGTGGTTTTTCAACACTAACACAAGTGCGAAAAGTGGTTTTTCCACACTAATACAAGTGCAAAAAGTGGTTTTTCAACACTAACACAAGTGCGAAAAGTGGTTTCTCCACATTAATACAAGTGCAAAAGTGGTTTCCTGCACCAACACAAGTGCGAAAAGTGGTTTTTCAACACTAACACAAGTGCGAAAAGTGGTTTTTCAACACTATCACAAGTGCAAAAAGTGTTATTTCCACACTAATACAAGTGCAAAAGTGGTTTCCTGCACCAACACAAGTGCGAAAAGTGGTTTTTCAACACTAACACAAGTGCGAAAAGTGGTTTTTCAACACTAACACAAGTGCGAAAAGTGGTTTTTCCACACTAATACAAGTGCAAAAGTGGTTTCCTGCACCAACACAAGTGCGAAAAGTGGTTTTTCAACACTATCACAAGTGCAAAAAGTGTTTTTTCCACAGTAATACAAGTGCAAAAGTGGTATCCTGCACCAACACAAGTGCGAAAAGTGGTTTTTCAACACTAACACAAGTGCAAAAAGTGGTTTTTCAACACTATCACAAGTGCAAAAAGTGTTTTTTTCCACACTAATACAAGTGCAAAAGTGGTTTCCTGCACCAACACAAGTGTGAAAAGTGGTTTTTCAACACTAACACAAGTGCGAAAAGTGGTTTTTCAACACTAACACAAGTGCGAAAAGTGGTTTTTCAACACTAACACAAGTGCGAAAAGTGGTTTTTCCACACTAATACAAGTGCAAAAAGTGGTTTTTCAACACTAACACAAGTGCGAAAAGTGGTTTCTCCACATTAATACAAGTGCAAAAGTGGTTTCCTGCACCAACACAAGTGCGAAAAGTGGTTTTTCAACACTAACACAAGTGCGAAAAGTGGTTTTTCAACACTATCACAAGTGCAAAAAGTGTTATTTCCACACTAATACAAGTGCAAAAGTGGTTTCCTGCACCAACACAAGTGCGAAAAGTGGTTTTTCAACACTAACACAAGTGCGAAAAGTGGTTTTTTAATACTATCACAAGTGCAAAAAGTGTTTTTTCCACACTAATACAAGTGCAAAACTGGTTTCCTGCACCAACACAAGTGCGAAAAGTGGTTTTTCAACACTAACACAAGTGCGAAAAGTGGTTTTTCAACACTATCACAAGTGCAAAAAGTGTTTTTTCCACACTAATACAAGTGCAAAAGTGGTTTCCTGCACCAACACAAGTGTGAAAAGTGGTTTTTCAACACTTACACAAGTGCAAAAAGTGGTTTTTCAACACTATCACAAGTGCAAAAAGTGTTTTTTCCACACTAATACAAGTGCAAAAGTGGTTTCCTGCACCAACACAAGTGTGAAAAGTGGTTTTTCAACACTAACACAAGTGCGAAAAGTGGTTTTTCAACACTAACACAAGTGCGAAAAGTGGTTTTTCAACACTAACACAAGTGCGAAAAGTGGTTTTTCCACACTAATACAAGTGCAAAAGTGGTTTCCTGCACCAACACAAGTGCGAATAGTGGTTTTTCAACACTAACACAAGTGCGAAAAGTGGTTTTTCAACACTAACACAAGTGCGAAAAGTGGTTTCTCCACACTAATACAAGTGCAAAAGTGGTTTCCTGCACCAACACAAGTGCGAAAAGTGGTTTTTCAACACTAACACAAGTGCGAAAAGTGGTTTTTCAACACTATCACAAGTGCAAAAAGTGTTATTTCCACACTAATACAAGTGCAAAAGTGGTTTCCTGCACCAACACAAGTGCGAAAAGTGGTTTTTCAACACTAACACAAGTGCGAAAAGTGGTTTTTTAATACTATCACAAGTGCAAAAAGTGTTTTTTCCACACTAATACAAGTGCAAAACTGGTTTCCTGCACCAACACAAGTGCGAAAAGTGGTTTTTCAACACTAACACAAGTGCGAAAAGTGGTTTTTCAACACTATCACAAGTGCAAAAAGTGTTTTTTCCACACTAATACAAGTGCAAAAGTGGTTTCCTGCACCAACACAAGTGTGAAAAGTGGTTTTTCAACACTTACACAAGTGCGAAAAGTGGTTTTTCAACACTTACACAAGTGCGAAAAGTGGTTTTTCAACACTAACACAAGTGCGAAAAGTGGTTTTTCCACACTAATACAAGTGCAAAAGTGGTTTCCTGCACTAACACAAGTGCGAAAAGTGGTTTTTCAACACTATCACAAGTGCAAAAAGTGTTTTTTTCCACACTAATACAAGTGCAACAGGGATTTCCTGCACCAACACAAGTGCGAAAAGTGGTTTTCAACACTAACACAAGCGCGAAATGTGGTTTTTCAACACTATCACAAGTGCAAAATATGTTTTTTCCACACTAATACAAGTGCAAAAGTGGTTTCCTGCACCAACACAAGTGTGAAAAGTGGTTTTTCAACACTAACACAAGTGCGAAAAGTGGTTTTTCAACACTAACACAAGTGCGAAAAGTGGTTTTTCAACACTAACACAAGTGCGAAAAGTGGTTTTCCACACTAATACAAGTGCAAAAGTGGTTTCCTGCACCAACACAAGTGTGAATAGTGGTTTTTCAACACTAACACAAGTGCGAAAAGTGGTTTTTCAACACTAACACAAGTGCGAAAAGTGGTTTTCCACACTAATACAAGTGCAAAAGTGGTTTCCTGCACCAACACAAGTGCGAAAAGTGGTTTTTCAACACTAACACAAGTGCGAAAAGTGGTTTTTCAACACTAACACAAGTGCGAAAAGTGGTTTTTCAACACTAACACAAGTGCGAAAAGTGTTTTTTCAACACTAACACAAGTGCGAAAAGTGGTTTTTCAACACTAACACAAGTGCGAAAAGTGGTTTTTCAACACTAACACAAGTGCGAAAAGTGGTTTTTCCACACTAATACAAGTGCAAAAGTGGTTTTTCAACACTAACACAAGTGCGAAAAGTGGTTTTTCAACACTATCACAAGTGCAAAAAGTGTGTTTTCCACACTAATACAAGTGCAAAACTGGTTTCCTGCACCAACACAAGTGTGAAAAGTGGTTTTTCAACACTTACACAAGTGCGAAAAGTGGTTTTTCAACACTTACACAAGTGCGAAAAGTGGTTTTTCAACACTAACACAAGTGCGAAAAGTGGTTTTTCCACACTAATACAAGTGTGAAAAGTGGTTTTTCAAAACTAACACAAGTGCGAAAAGTGGTTTTTCAACACTAACACAAGTGCGAAAAGTGGTTTTTCCACACTAATACAAGTGCAAAAGTGGTTTCCTGCACCAACACAAGTGCGAAAAGTTGTTTTTCAACACTATCACAAGTGCGAAAAGTGGTTTTTCAACACTAACACAAGTGCAAAAAGTGGTTTTTCAACACTATCACAAGTGCAAAAAGTGTTTTTTCCACACTAATACAAGTGCAAAAGTGGTTTCCTGCACCAACACAAGTGTGAAAAGTGGTTTTTCAACACTTACACAAGTGCGAAAAGTGGTTTTTCCACACTAATACAAGTGCAAAAGTGGTTTCCTGCACCAACACAAGTCCGAAAAGTGGTTTTTCAACACTATCACAAGTGCGAAAAGTGGTTTTTCAACACTAACACAAGTGCAAAAAGTGGTTTTTCAACACTATCACAAGTGCAAAAAGTGTTTTTTCCACACTAATACAAGTGCAAAAGTGGTTTCCTGCACCAACACAAGTGTGAAAAGTGGTTTTTCAACACTTACACAAGTGCGAAAAGTGGTTTTTCAACACTTACACAAGTGCGAAAAGTGGTTTTTCAACACTAACACAAGTGCGAAAAGTGGTTTTTCCACACTAATACAAGTGCAAAAGTGGTTTTTCAACACTAACACAAGTGCGAAAAGTGGTTTTTCAACACTATCACAAGAGCAAAAAGTGTGTTTTCCACACTAATACAAGTGCAAAAGTGGTTTCCTGCACCAACACAAGTGTGAAAAGTGGTTTTTCAACACTTACACAAGTGCGAAAAGTGGTTTTTCAACACTTACACAAGTGCGAAAAGTGGTTTTTCAACACTAACACAAGTGCGAAAAGTGGTATTTCCACACTAATACAAGTGTGAAAAGTGGTTTTTCAAAACTAACACAAGTGCGAAAAGTGGTTTTTCAACACTAACACAAGTGCGAAAAGTGGTTTTTCAACACTAACACAAGTGCGAAAAGTGGTTTTTCCACACTAATACAAGTGCAAAAGTGGTTTCCTGCACCAACACAAGTGCGAAAAGTGGTTTTTCAACACTATCACAAGTGCAAAAAGTGTTTTTTCCACAGTAATAGAAGTGCAAAAGTGGTATCCTGCACCAACACAAGTGCGAAAAGTGGTTTTTCAACACTAACACAAGTGCAAAAAGTGGTTTTTCAACACTATCACAAGTGCAAAAAGTGTTTTTTCCACACTAATACAAGTGCAAAAGTGGTTTCCTGCACCAACACAAGTGTGAAAAGTGGTTTTTCAACACTAACACAAGTGCGAAAAGTGGTTTTTCAACACTAACACAAGTGCGAAAAGTGGTTTTTCAACACTAACACAAGTGCGAAAAGTGGTTTTTCCACACTAATACAAGTGCAAAAGTGGTTTCCTGCACCAACACAAGTGCGAATAGTGGTTTTTCAACACTAACACAAGTGCGAAAAGTGGTTTTTCAACACTAACACAAGTGCGAAAAGTGGTTTCTCCACACTAATACAAGTGCAAAAGTGGTTTCCTGCACCAACACAAGTGCGAAAAGTGGTTTTTCAACACTAACACAAGTGCGAAAAGTGGTTTTTCAACACTATCACAAGTGCAAAAAGTGTTTTTTCCACACTAATACAAGTGCAAAAGTGGTTTCCTGCACCAACACAAGTGCGAAAAGTGGTTTTTCAACACTAACACAAGTGCGAAAAGTGGTTTTTTAATACTATCACAAGTGCAAAAAGTGTTTTTTCCACACTAATACAAGTGCAAAACTGGTTTCCTGCACCAACACAAGTGCGAAAAGTGGTTTTTCAACACTAACACAAGTGCGAAAAGTGGTTTTTCAACACTATCACAAGTGCAAAAAGTGTGTTTTCCACACTAATACAAGTGCAAAAGTGGTTTCCTGCACCAACACAAGTGTGAAAAGTGGTTTTTCAACACTTACACAAGTGCGAAAAGTGGTTTTTCAACACTTACACAAGTGCGAAAAGTGGTTTTTCAACACTAACACAAGTGCGAAAAGTGGTTTTTCCACACTAATACAAGTGCAAAAGTGGTTTTTCAACACTAACACAAGTGCGAAAAGTGGTTTTTCAACAATATCACAAGAGCAAAAAGTGTGTTTTCCACACTAATACAAGTGCAAAAGTGGTTTCCTGCACCAACACAAGTGTGAAAAGTGGTTTTTCAACACTTACACAAGTGCGAAAAGTGGTTTTTCAACACTTACACAAGTGCGAAAAGTGGTTTTTCAACACTAACACAAGTGCGAAAAGTGGTTTTTCCACACTAATACAAGTGTGAAAAGTGGTTTTTCAAAACTAACACAAGTGCGAAAAGTGGTTTTTCAACACTAACACAAGTGCGAAAAGTGGTTTTTCCACACTAATACAAGTGCAAAAGTGGTTTCCTGCACCAACACAAGTGCGAAAAGTGGTTTTTCAACACTATCACAAGTGCGAAAAGTGGTTTTTCAACACTAACACAAGTGCAAAAAGTGGTTTTTCAACACTATCACAAGTGCAAAAAGTGTTTTTTTTCCACACTAATACAAGTGCAAAAGTGGTTTCCTGCACCAACACAAGTGTGAAAAGTGGTTTTTCAACACTAACACAAGTGCGAAAAGTGGTTTTTCAACACTAACACAAGTGCGAAAAGTGGTTTTTCAACACTAACACAAGTGCGAAAAGTGGTTTTTCCACACCAATACAAGTGCAAAAGTGCTTTCCTGCACCAACACAAGTGCGAATAGTGGTTTTTCAACACTAACACAAGTGCGAAAAGTGGTTTTTCAACACTAACACAAGTGCGAAAAGTGGTTTTTCTCCACACTAATACAAGTGTGAAAAGTGGTTTTTCAAAACTAACACAAGTGCGAAAAGTGGTTTTTCAACACTAACACAAGTGCGAAAAGTGGTTTTTCAACACTATCACAAGAGCAAAAAGTGTGTTTTCCACACTAATACAAGTGCAAAAGTGGTTTCCTACACCAACACAAGTGTGAAAAGTGGTTTTTCAACACTTACACAAGTGCGAAAAGTGGTTTTTCAACACTTACACAAGTGCGAAAAGTGGTTTTTCAACACTAACACAAGTGCGAAAAGTGGTTTTTCCACACTAATACAAGTGTGAAAAGTGGTTTTTCAAAACTAACACAAGTGCGAAAAGTGGTTTTTCAACACTAACACAAGTGCGAAAAGTGGTTTTTCCACACTAATACAAGTGCAAAAGTGGTTTCCTGCACCAACACAAGTGCGAAAAGTGGTTTTTCAACACTATCACAAGTGCGAAAAGTGGTTTTTCAACACTAACACAAGTGCAAAAAGTGGTTTTTCAACACTATCACAAGTGCAAGAAGTGTTTTTTTCCACACTAATACAAGTGCAAAAGTGGTTTCCTGCACCAACACAAGTGTGAAAAGTGGTTTTTCAACACTAACACAAGTGCGAAAAGTGGTTTTTCAACACTAACACAAGTGCGAAAAGTGGTTTTTCAACACTAACACAAGTGCGAAAAGTGGTTTTTCCACACCAATACAAGTGCAAAAGGGGTTTCCTGCACCAACACAAGTGCGAATAGTGGTTTTTCAACACTAACACAAGTGCGAAAAGTGGTTTTTCAAAACTAACACAAGTGCGAAAAGTGGTTTTTCCACACTAATACAAGTGTGAAAAGTGGTTTTTCAAAACTAACACAAGTGCGAAAAGTGGTTTTTCAACACTAACACAAGTGCGAAAAGTGGTTTTTCCACACTAATACAAGTGCAAAAGTGGTTTCCTGCACCAACACAAGTGCGAAAAGTGGTTTTTCAACACTATCACAAGTGCGAAAAGTGGTTTTTCAACACTAACACAAGTGCAAAAAGTGTTTTTTCCACACTAATACAAGTGCAAAAGTGGTTTCCTGCACCAACACAAGTGTGAAAAGTGGTTTTTCAACACTAACACAAGTGCGAAAAGTGGTTTTTCAACACTAACACAAGTGCTAAAAGTGGTTTTTCAACACTAACACAAGTGCGAAAAGTGTTTTTTCCACACTAATACAAGTGCAAAAGTGGTTTCCTGCACCAACACAAGTGCGAATAGTGGTTTTTCAACACTAACACAAGTGCGAAAAGTGGTTTTTCAACACTAACACAAGTGCGAAAAGTGGGTTCTCCACACTAATACAAGTGCAAAAGTGGTTTCCTGCACCAACACAAGTGCGAAAAGTGGTTTTTCAACACTAACACAAGTACGAAAAGTGGTTTTTCAACACTATCACAAGTGCAAAAAGTGTTTTTTCCACACTAATACAATTGCAAAAGTGGTTTCCTGCACCAACACAAGTGCGAAAAGTGGTTTTTCAACACTAACACATGTGCGAAAAGTGGTTTTTCAACACTAACACAAGTGCGAAAAGTGGTTTTTCCACACTAATACAAGTGCAAAAGTGGTTTCCTGCACCAACACAAGTGCGAATAGTGGTTTTTCAACACTAACACAAGTGCGAAAAGTGGTTTTTCCACACTAATACAAGTGCAAAAGTGGTTCCCTGCACCAACACAAGTGCGAATAGTGGTTTTTCAACACTAACACAAGTGCGAAAAGTGGTTTTTCCACACTAATACAAGTGCAAAAGTGGTTTCCTGCACCAACACAAGTGCGAAAAGTGGTTTTTCAACACTAACACAAGTGCGAAAAGTGGTTTTTCAACACTGACACAAGTGCGAAAAGTGGTTTTTCAACACTAACACAAGTGCGATAAGTGGTTTTTCAACACTATCACAAGTGCAAAAAGTGTTTTTTCCACACTAATACAAATGCAAAAGTCGTTTCCTGCACCAACACAAGTGCGAAAAGTGGTTTTTCCACACTTACACAAGTGCGAAAAGTGGTTTTTCAACACTATCACAAGTGCAAAAAGTGTTTTTTCCACACTAATACAAGTGCAAAAGTGGTTTCCTGCACCAACACAAGTGTGAAAAGTGGTTTTTCAACACTAACACAAGTGCGAAAAGTGGTTTTTCAACACTAACACAAGTGCGAAAAGTGGTTTTTCCACACTAATACAAGTGCAAAAGTGGTTTCCTGCACCAACACAAGTGCGAAAAGTGGTTTTTCAACACTATCACAAGTGCAAAAAGTGTTTTTCCACAGTAATAGAAGTGCAAAAGTGGTATCCTGCACCAACACAAGTGTGAAAAGTGGTTTTTCAACACTAACACAAGTGCGAAAAGTGGTTTTTCAACACTAACACAAGTGCGAAAAGTGGTTTTTCAACACTAACACAAGTGCGAAAAGTGGTTTTTCCACACTAATACAAGTGCAAAAGTGGTTTCCTGCACCAACACAAGTGCGAATAGTGGTTTTTCAACACTAACACAAGTGCGAAAAGTGGTTTTTCAACACTAACACAAGTGCGAAAAGTGGTTTCTCCACACTAATACAAGTGCAAAAGTGGTTTCCTGCACCAACACAAGTGCGAAAAGTGGTTTTTCAACACTAACACAAGTGCGAAAAGTGGTTTTTTAATACTATCACAAGTGCAAAAAGTGTTTTTTCCACACTAATACAAGTGCAAAACTGGTTTCCTGCACCAACACAAGTGCGAAAAGTGGTTTTTCAACACTAACACAAGTGCGAAAAGTGGTTTTTCAACACTATCACAAGTGCAAAAAGTGTGTTTTCCACACTAATACAAGTGCAAAAGTGGTTTCCTGCACCAACACAAGTGTGAAAAGTGGTTTTTCAACACTTACACAAGTGCGAAAAGTGGTTTTTCAACACTTACACAAGTGCGAAAAGTGGTTTTTCAACACTAACACAAGTGCGAAAAGTGGTTTTTTCCACACTAATACAAGTGCAAAAGTGGTTTTTCAACACTAACACAAGTGTGAAAAGTGGTTTTTCAACACTATCACAAGAGCAAAAAGTGTGTTTTCCACACTAATACAAGTGCAAAAGTGGTTTCCTGCACCAACACAAGTGTGAAAAGTGGTTTTTCAACACTTACACAAGTGCGAAAAGTGGTTTTTCAACACTTACACAAGTGCGAAAAGTGGTTTTTCAACACTAACACAAGTGCGAAAAGTGGTTTTTCCACACTAATACAGTGTGAAAAGTGGTTTTTCAAAACTAACACAAGTGCGAAAAGTGGTTTTTCAACACTAACACAAGTGCGAAAAGTGGTTTTTCCACACTAATACAAGTGCAAAAGTGGTTTTCTGCACCAACACAAGTGCGAAAAGTGGTTTTTCAACACTATCACAAGTGCGAAAAGTGGTTTTTCAACACTAACACAAGTGCAAAAAGTGGTTTTTCAACACTATCACAAGTGCAAAAAGTGTTTTTTTCCACACTAATACAAGTGCAAAAGTGGTTTCCTGCACCAACACAAGTGTGAAAAGTGGTTTTGCAACACTAACACAAGTGCGAAAAGTGGTTTTTCAACACTAACACAAGTGCGAAAAGTGGTTTTTCAACACTAACACAAGTGCGAAAAGTGGTTTTTCCACACCAATACAAGTGCAAAAGTGGTTTCCTGCACCAACACAAGTGCGAATCGTGGTTTTTCAACACTAACACAAGTGCGAAAAGTGGTTTTTCAACACTAACACAAGTGCGAAAAGTGGTTTCTCCACACTAATACAAGTGCAAAAGTGGTTTCCTGCACCAACACAAGTGCGAAAAGTGGTTTTTCAACACTAACACAAGTGCGAAAAGTGGTTTTTCAACACTATCACAAGTGCAAAAAGTGTTTTTTCCACACTAATACAATTGCAAAAGTGGTTTCCTGCACCAACACAAGTGCGAAAAGTGGTTTTTCAACACTAACACAAGTGCGAAAAGTGGTTTTTCAATACTATCACAAGTGCAAAAAGTGTTTTTTCCACACTAATACAAGTGCAAAACTGGTTTCCTGCACCAACACAAGTGCGAAAAGTGGTTTTTCAACACTAACACAAATGCGAAAAGTGGTTTTTCAACACTATCACAAGTGCAAAAAGTGTTTTTTCCACACTAATACAAGTGCAAAAGTGGTTTCCTGCACCAACAAAAGTGTGAAAAGTGGTTTTTCAACACTTACACAAGTGCGAAAAGTGGTTTTTCAACACTAACACAAGTGCGAAAAGTGGTTTTTCCACACTAATACAAGTGCAAAAGTGGTTTCCTGCACCAACACAAGTGCGAATAGTGGTTTTTCAACACTAACACAAGTGCGAAAAGTGGTTTTTCAACACTAACACAAGTGCGAAAAGTGGTTTTTCCACACTAATACAAGTGCAAAAGTGGTTTCCTGCACCAACACAAGTGCGAATAGTGGTTTTTCAACACTAACACAAGTGCGAAAAGTGGTTTTTCAACACTAACACAAGTGCGATAAGTGGTTTTTCAACACTATCACAAGTGCAAAAAGTGTTTTTTCCACACTAATACAAGTGCAAAAGTGGTTTCCTGCACCAACACAAGTGCGAAAAGTGGTTTTTCCACACTTACACAAGTGCGAAAAGTGGTTTTTCAACACTTTCACAAGTGCAAAAAGTGTTTTTTCCACACTAATACAAGTGCAAAAGTGGGTTCCTGCACCAACACAAGTGTGAAAAGTGGTTTTTCAACACTAACACAAGTGCGAAAAGTGGTTTTTCAACACTAACACAAGTGCGAAAAGTGGTTTTTCCACACTAATACAAGTGCAAAAGTGGTTTCCTGCACCAACACAAGTGCGAATAGTGGTTTTTCAACACTAACACAAGTGCGAAAAGTGGTTTTTCAACACTAACACAAGTGCGAAAAGTGGGTTCTCCACACTAATACAAGTGCAAAAGTGGTTTCCTGCACCAACACAAGTGCGAAAAGTGGTTTTTCAACACTAACACAAGTACGAAAAGTGGTTTTTCAACACTATCACAAGTGCAAAAAGTGTTTTTTCCACACTAATACAATTGCAAAAGTGGTTTCCTGCACCAACACAAGTGCGAAAAGTGGTTTTTCAACACTAACACATGTGCGAAAAGTGGTTTTTCAACACTAACACAAGTGCGAAAAGTGGTTTTTCCACACTAATACAAGTGCAAAAGTGGTTTCCTGCACCAACACAAGTGCGAATAGTGGTTTTTCAACACTAACACAAGTGCGAAAAGTGGTTTTTCCACACTAATACAAGTGAAAAAGTGGTTTCCTGCACCAACACAAGTGCGAATAGTGGTTTTTCAACACTAACACAAGTGCGAAAAGTGGTTTTTCCACACTAATACAAGTGCAAAAGTGGTTTCCTGCACCAACACAAGTGCGAAAAGTGGTTTTTCAACACTAACACAAGTGCGAAAAGTGGTTTTTCAACACTGACACAAGTGCGAAAAGTGGTTTTTCAACACTAACACAAGTGCGATAAGTGGTTTTTCAACACTATCACAAGTGCAAAAAGTGTTTTTTCCACACTAATACAAGTGCAAAAGTCGTTTCCTGCACCAACACAAGTGCGAAAAGTGGTTTTTCCACACTTACACAAGTGCGAAAAGTGGTTTTTCAACACTATCACAAGTGCAAAAAGTGTTTTTTCCACACTAATACAAGTGCAAAAGTGGTTTCCTGCACCAACACAAGTGTGAAAAGTGGTTTTTCAACACTAACACAAGTGCGAAAAGTGGTTTTTCAACACTAACACAAGTGCGAAAAGTGGTTTTTCCACACTAATACAAGTGCAAAAGTGGTTTCCTGCACCAACACAAGTGCGAAAAGTGGTTTTTCAACACTATCACAAGTGCAAAAAGTGTTTTTCCACAGTAATAGAAGTGCAAAAGTGGTATCCTGCACCAACACAAGTGCGAAAAGTGGTTTTTCAACACTAACACAAGTGCAAAAAGTGGTTTTTCAACACTATCACAAGTGCAAAAAGTGTTTTTTCCACACTAATACAAGTGCAAAAGTGGTTTCCTGCACCAACACAAGTGTGAAAAGTGGTTTTTCAACACTAACACAAGTGCGAAAAGTGGTTTTTCAACACTAACACAAGTGCGAAAAGTGGTTTTTCAACACTAACACAAGTGCGAAAAGTGGTTTTTCCACACTAATACAAGTGCAAAAGTGGTTTCCTGCACCAACACAAGTGCGAATAGTGGTTTTTCAACACTAACACAAGTGCGAAAAGTGGTTTTTCAACACTAACACAAGTGCGAAAAGTGGTTTCTCCACACTAATACAAGTGCAAAAGTGGTTTCCTGCACCAACACAAGTGCGAAAAGTGGTTTTTCAACACTAACACAAGTGCGAAAAGTGGTTTTTCAACACTATCACAAGTGCAAAAAGTGTTTTTTCCACACTAATACAAGTGCAAAAGTGGTTTCCTGCACCAACACAAGTGCGAAAAGTGGTTTTTCAACACTAACACAAGTGCGAAAAGTGGTTTTTTAATACTATCACAAGTGCAAAAAGTGTTTTTTCCACACTAATACAAGTGCAAAACTGGTTTCCTGCACCAACACAAGTGCGAAAAGTGGTTTTTCAACACTAACACAAGTGCGAAAAGTGGTTTTTCAACACTATCACAAGTGCAAAAAGTGTGTTTTCCACACTAATACAAGTGCAAAAGTGGTTTCCTGCACCAACACAAGTGTGAAAAGTGGTTTTTCAACACTTACACAAGTGCGAAAAGTGGTTTTTCAACACTTACACAAGTGCGAAAAGTGGTTTTTCAACACTAACACAAGTGCGAAAAGTGGTTTTTCCACACTAATACAAGTGCAAAAGTGGTTTTTCAACACTAACACAAGTGCGAAAAGTGGTTTTTCAACACTATCACAAGAGCAAAAAGTGTGTTTTCCACACTAATACAAGGGCAAAAGTGGTTTCCTGCACCAACACAAGTGTGAAAAGTGGTTTTTCAACACTTACACAAGTGCGAAAAGTGGTTTTTCAACACTTACACAAGTGCGAAAAGTGGTTTTTCAACACTAACACAAGTGCGAAAAGTGGTTTTTCCACACTAATACAAGTGTGAAAAGTGGTTTTTCAAAACTAACACAAGTGCGAAAAGTGGTTTTTCAACACTAACACAAGTGCGAAAAGTGGTTTTTCCACACTAATACAAGTGCAAAAGTGGTTTCCTGCACCAACACAAGTGCGAAAAGTGGTTTTTCAACACTATCACAAGTGCGAAAAGTGGTTTTTCAACACTAACACAAGTGCAAAAAGTGGTTTTTCAACACTATCACAAGTGCAAAAAGTGTTTTTTTCCACACTAATACAAGTGCAAAAGTGGTTTCCTGCACCAACACAAGTGTGAAAAGTGGTTTTTCAACACTATCACAAGTGCAAAAAGTGTTTTTTCCACACTAATACAATTGCAAAAGTGGTTTCCTGCACCAACACAAGTGCGAAAAGTGGTTTTTCAACACTAACACAAGTGCGAAAAGTGGTTTTTCAATACTATCACAAGTGCAAAAAGTGTTTTTTCCACACTAATACAAGTGCAAAACTGGTTTCCTGCACCAACACAAGTGCGAAAAGTGGTTTTTCAACACTAACACAAATGCGAAAAGTGGTTTTTCAACACTATCACAAGTGCAAAAAGTGTTTTTTCCACACTAATACAAGTGCAAAAGTGGTTTCCTGCACCAACACAAGTGTGAAAAGTGGTTTTTCAACACTTACACAAGTGCGAAAAGTGGTTTTTCAACACTAACACAAGTGCGAAAAGTGGTTTTTCCACACTAATACAAGTGCAAAAGTGGTTTCCTGCACCAACACAAGTGCGAATAGTGGTTTTTCAACACTAACACAAGTGCGAAAAGTGGTTTTTCAACACTAACACAAGTGCGAAAAGTGGTTTTTCCACACTAATACAAGTGCAAAAGTGGTTTCCTGCACCAACACAAGTGCGAATAGTGGTTTTTCAACACTAACACAAGTGCGAAAAGTGGGTTCTCCACACTAATACAAGTGCAAAAGTGGTTTCCTGCACCAACACAAGTGCGAAAAGTGGTTTTTCAACACTAACACAAGTACGAAAAGTGGTTTTTCAACACTATCACAAGTGCAAAAAGTGTTTTTTCCACACTAATACAATTGCAAAAGTGGTTTCCTGCACCAACACAAGTGCGAAAAGTGGTTTTTCAACACTAACACATGTGCGAAAAGTGGTTTTTCACACTAACACAAGTGCGAAAAGTGGTTTTTCCACACTAATACAAGTGCAAAAGTGGTTTCCTGCACCAACACAAGTGCGAATAGTGGTTTTTCAACACTAACACAAGTGCGAAAAGTGGTTTTTCCACACTAATACAAGTGCAAAAGTGGTTTCCTGCACCAACACAAGTGCGAATAGTGGTTTTTCAACACTAACACAAGTGCGAAAAGTGGTTTTTCCACACTAATACAAGTGCAAAAGTGGTTTCCTGCACCAACACAAGTGCGAAAAGTGGTTTTTCAACACTAACACAAGTGCGAAAAGTGGTTTTTCAACACTGACACAAGTGCGAAAAGTGGTTTTTCAACACTAACACAAGTGCGATAAGTGGTTTTTCAACACTATCACAAGTGCAAAAAGTGTTTTTTCCACACTAATACAAATGCAAAAGTCGTTTCCTGCACCAACACAAGTGCGAAAAGTGGTTTTTCCACACTTACACAAGTGCGAAAAGTGGTTTTTCAACACTATCACAAGTGCAAAAAGTGTTTTTTCCACACTAATACAAGTGCAAAAGTGGTTTCCTGCACCAACACAAGTGTGAAAAGTGGTTTTTCAACACTAACACAAGTGCGAAAAGTGGTTTTTCAACACTAACACAAGTGCGAAAAGTGGTTTTTCCACACTAATACAAGTGCAAAAGTGGTTTCCTGCACCAACACAAGTGCGAAAAGTGGTTTTTCAACACTATCACAAGTGCAAAAAGTGTTTTTCCACAGTAATAGAAGTGCAAAAGTGGTATCCTGCACCAACACAAGTGTGAAAAGTGGTTTTTCAACACTAACACAAGTGCGAAAAGTGGTTTTTCAACACTAACACAAGTGCGAAAAGTGGTTTTTCAACACTAACACAAGTGCGAAAAGTGGTTTTTCCACACTAATACAAGTGCAAAAGTGGTTTCCTGCACCAACACAAGTGCGAATAGTGGTTTTTCAACACTAACACAAGTGCGAAAAGTGGTTTTTCAACACTAACACAAGTGCGAAAAGTGGTTTCTCCACACTAATACAAGTGCAAAAGTGGTTTCCTGCACCAACACAAGTGCGAAAAGTGGTTTTTCAACACTAACACAAGTGCGAAAAGTGGTTTTTCAACACTATCACAAGTGCAAAAAGTGTTTTTTCCACACTAATACAAGTGCAAAAGTGGTTTCCTGCACCAACACAAGTGCGAAAAGTGGTTTTTCAACACTAACACAAGTGCGAAAAGTGGTTTTTTAATACTATCACAAGTGCAAAAAGTGTTTTTTCCACACTAATACAAGTGCAAAACTGGTTTCCTGCACCAACACAAGTGCGAAAAGTGGTTTTTCAACACTAACACAAGTGCGAAAAGTGGTTTTTCAACACTATCACAAGTGCAAAAAGTGTGTTTTCCACACTAATACAAGTGCAAAAGTGGTTTCCTGCACCAACACAAGTGTGAAAAGTGGTTTTTCAACACTTACACAAGTGCGAAAAGTGGTTTTTCAACACTTACACAAGTGCGAAAAGTGGTTTTTCAACACTAACACAAGTGCGAAAAGTGGTTTTTCCACACTAATACAAGTGCAAAAGTGGTTTTTCAACACTAACACAAGTGTGAAAAGTGGTTTTTCAACACTATCACAAGAGCAAAAAGTGTGTTTTCCACACTAATACAAGTGCAAAAGTGGTTTCCTGCACCAACACAAGTGTGAAAAGTGGTTTTTCAACACTTACACAAGTGCGAAAAGTGGTTTTTCAACACTTACACAAGTGCGAAAAGTGGTTTTTCAACACTAACACAAGTGCGAAAAGTGGTTTTTCCACACTAATACAAGTGTGAAAAGTGGTTTTTCAAAACTAACACAAGTGCGAAAAGTGGTTTTTCAACACTAACACAAGTGCGAAAAGTGGTTTTTCCACACTAATACAAGTGCAAAAGTGGTTTTCTGCACCAACACAAGTGCGAAAAGTGGTTTTTCAACACTATCACAAGTGCGAAAAGTGGTTTTTCAACACTAACACAAGTGCAAAAAGTGGTTTTTCAACACTATCACAAGTGCAAAAAGTGTTTTTTTCCACACTAATACAAGTGCAAAAGTGGTTTCCTGCACCAACACAAGTGTGAAAAGTGGTTTTGCAACACTAACACAAGTGCGAAAAGTGGTTTTTCAACACTAACACAAGTGCGAAAAGTGGTTTTTCAACACTAACACAAGTGCGAAAAGTGGTTTTTCAACACTAACACAAGTGCGAAAAGTGGTTTTTCCACACTAATACAAGTGCAAAAGTGGTTTCCTGCACCAACACAAGTGCGAATAGTGGTTTTTCAACACTAACACAAGTGCGAAAAGTGGTTTTTCAACACTAACACAAGTGCGAAAAGTGGTTTCTCCACACTAATACAAGTGCAAAAGTGGTTTCCTGCACCAACACAAGTGCGAAAAGTGGTTTTTCAACACTAACACAAGTGCGAAAAGTGGTTTTTCAACACTATCACAAGTGCAAAACTGGTTTCCTGCACCAACACAAGTGCGAAAAGTGGTTTTTCAACACTAACACAAGTGCGAAAAGTGGTTTTTCAACACTATCACAAGTGCAAAAAGTGTGTTTTCCACACTAATACAAGTGCAAAAGTGGTTTCCTGCACCAACACAAGTGTGAAAAGTGGTTTTTCAACACTTACACAAGTGCGAAAAGTGGTTTTTCAACACTTACACAAGTGCGAAAAGTGGTTTTTCAACACTAACACAAGTGCGAAAAGTGGTTTTTCCACACTAATACAAGTGCAAAAGTGGTTTTTCAACACTAACACAAGTGCGAAAAGTGGTTTTTCAACACTATCACAAGAGCAAAAAGTGTGTTTTCCACACTAATACAAGGGCAAAAGTGGTTTCCTGCACCAACACAAGTGTGAAAAGTGGTTTTTCAACACTTACACAAGTGCGAAAAGTGGTTTTTCAACACTTACACAAGTGCGAAAAGTGGTTTTTCAACACTAACACAAGTGCGAAAAGTGGTTTTTCCACACTAATACAAGTGTGAAAAGTGGTTTTTCAAAACTAACACAAGTGCGAAAAGTGGTTTTTCAACACTAACACAAGTGCGAAAAGTGGTTTTTCCACACTAATACAAGTGCAAAAGTGGTTTCCTGCACCAACACAAGTGCGAAAAGTGGTTTTTCAACACTATCACAAGTGCGAAAAGTGGTTTTTCAACACTAACACAAGTGCAAAAAGTGGTTTTTCAACACTATCACAAGTGCAAAAAGTGTTTTTTTCCACACTAATACAAGTGCAAAAGTGGTTTCCTGCACCAACACAAGTGTGAAAAGTGGTTTTTCAACACTATCACAAGTGCAAAAAGTGTTTTTTCCACACTAATACAATTGCAAAAGTGGTTTCCTGCACCAACACAAGTGCGAAAAGTGGTTTTTCAACACTAACACAAGTGCGAAAAGTGGTTTTTCAATACTATCACAAGTGCAAAAAGTGTTTTTTCCACACTAATACAAGTGCAAAACTGGTTTCCTGCACCAACACAAGTGCGAAAAGTGGTTTTTCAACACTAACACAAATGCGAAAAGTGGTTTTTCAACACTATCACAAGTGCAAAAAGTGTTTTTTCCACACTAATACAAGTGCAAAAGTGGTTTCCTGCACCAACACAAGTGTGAAAAGTGGTTTTTCAACACTTACACAAGTGCGAAAAGTGGTTTTTCAACACTAACACAAGTGCGAAAAGTGGTTTTTCCACACTAATACAAGTGCAAAAGTGGTTTCCTGCACCAACACAAGTGCGAATAGTGGTTTTTCAACACTAACACAAGTGCGAAAAGTGGTTTTTCAACACTAACACAAGTGCGAAAAGTGGTTTTTCCACACTAATACAAGTGCAAAAGTGGTTTCCTGCACCAACACAAGTGCGAATAGTGGTTTTTCAACACTAACACAAGTGCGAAAAGTGGGTTCTCCACACTAATACAAGTGCAAAAGTGGTTTCCTGCACCAACACAAGTGCGAAAAGTGGTTTTTCAACACTAACACAAGTACGAAAAGTGGTTTTTCAACACTATCACAAGTGCAAAAAGTGTTTTTTCCACACTAATACAATTGCAAAAGTGGTTTCCTGCACCAACACAAGTGCGAAAAGTGGTTTTTCAACACTAACACATGTGCGAAAAGTGGTTTTTCACACTAACACAAGTGCGAAAAGTGGTTTTTCCACACTAATACAAGTGCAAAAGTGGTTTCCTGCACCAACACAAGTGCGAATAGTGGTTTTTCAACACTAACACAAGTGCGAAAAGTGGTTTTTCCACACTAATACAAGTGCAAAAGTGGTTTCCTGCACCAACACAAGTGCGAATAGTGGTTTTTCAACACTAACACAAGTGCGAAAAGTGGTTTTTCCACACTAATACAAGTGCAAAAGTGGTTTCCTGCACCAACACAAGTGCGAAAAGTGGTTTTTCAACACTAACACAAGTGCGAAAAGTGGTTTTTCAACACTGACACAAGTGCGAAAAGTGGTTTTTCAACACTAACACAAGTGCGATAAGTGGTTTTTCAACACTATCACAAGTGCAAAAAGTGTTTTTTCCACACTAATACAAATGCAAAAGTCGTTTCCTGCACCAACACAAGTGCGAAAAGTGGTTTTTCCACACTTACACAAGTGCGAAAAGTGGTTTTTCAACACTATCACAAGTGCAAAAAGTGTTTTTTCCACACTAATACAAGTGCAAAAGTGGTTTCCTGCACCAACACAAGTGTGAAAAGTGGTTTTTCAACACTAACACAAGTGCGAAAAGTGGTTTTTCAACACTAACACAAGTGCGAAAAGTGGTTTTTCCACACTAATACAAGTGCAAAAGTGGTTTCCTGCACCAACACAAGTGCGAAAAGTGGTTTTTCAACACTATCACAAGTGCAAAAAGTGTTTTTCCACAGTAATAGAAGTGCAAAAGTGGTATCCTGCACCAACACAAGTGTGAAAAGTGGTTTTTCAACACTAACACAAGTGCGAAAAGTGGTTTTTCAACACTAACACAAGTGCGAAAAGTGGTTTTTCAACACTAACACAAGTGCGAAAAGTGGTTTTTCCACACTAATACAAGTGCAAAA
Organism: Myxine glutinosa; assembly: GCF_964187855.1. Classification (NCBI taxonomy): domain Eukaryota; kingdom Metazoa; phylum Chordata; class Myxini; order Myxiniformes; family Myxinidae; genus Myxine; species Myxine glutinosa. The sequence continues at coordinate 130,303 of NW_027616727.1, forward strand.
GTGGTTTCCTGCACCAACACAAGTGCGAATAGTGGTTTTTCAACACTAACACAAGTGCGAAAAGTGGTTTTTCAACACTAACACAAGTGCGAAAAGTGGTTTCTCCACACTAATACAAGTGCAAAAGTGGTTTCCTGCACCAACACAAGTGCGAAAAGTGGTTTTTCAACACTAACACAAGTGCGAAAAGTGGTTTTTCAACACTATCACAAGTGCAAAAAGTGTTTTTTCCACACTAATACAAGTGCAAAAGTGGTTTCCTGCACCAACACAAGTGCGAAAAGTGGTTTTTCAACACTAACACAAGTGCGAAAAGTGGTTTTTTAATACTATCACAAGTGCAAAAAGTGTTTTTTCCACACTAATACAAGTGCAAAACTGGTTTCCTGCACCAACACAAGTGCGAAAAGTGGTTTTTCAACACTAACACAAGTGCGAAAAGTGGTTTTTCAACACTATCACAAGTGCAAAAAGTGTGTTTTCCACACTAATACAAGTGCAAAAGTGGTTTCCTGCACCAACACAAGTGTGAAAAGTGGTTTTTCAACACTTACACAAGTGCGAAAAGTGGTTTTTACTTACACAAGTGCGAAAAGTGGTTTTTCAACACTAACACAAGTGCGAAAGTGGTTTTTCCCACACTAATACAAGTGCAAAAGTGGTTTTTCAACACTAACACAAGTGTGAAAAGTGGTTTTTCAACACTATCACAAGAGCAAAAAGTGTGTTTTCCACACTAATACAAGTGCAAAAGTGGTTTCCTGCACCAACACAAGTGTGAAAAGTGGTTTTTCAACACTTACACAAGTGCGAAAAGTGGTTTTTCAACACTTACACAAGTGCGAAAAGTGGTTTTTCAACACTAACACAAGTGCGAAAAGTGGTTTTTCCACACTAATACAAGTGTGAAAAGTGGTTTTTCAAAACTAACACAAGTGCGAAAAGTGGTTTTTCAACACTAACACAAGTGCGAAAAGTGGTTTTTCCACACTAATACAAGTGCAAAAGTGGTTTTCTGCACCAACACAAGTGCGAAAAGTGGTTTTTCAACACTATCACAAGTGCGAAAAGTGGTTTTTCAACACTAACACAAGTGCAAAAAGTGGTTTTTCAACACTATCACAAGTGCAAAAAGTGTTTTTTTCCACACTAATACAAGTGCAAAAGTGGTTTCCTGCACCAACACAAGTGTGAAAAGTGGTTTTGCAACACTAACACAAGTGCGAAAAGTGGTTTTTCAACACTAACACAAGTGCGAAAAGTGGTTTTTCAACACTAACACAAGTGCGAAAAGTGGTTTTTCAACACTAACACAAGTGCGAAAAGTGGTTTTTCCACACTAATACAAGTGCAAAAGTGGTTTCCTGCACCAACACAAGTGCGAATAGTGGTTTTTCAACACTAACACAAGTGCGAAAAGTGGTTTTTCAACACTAACACAAGTGCGAAAAGTGGTTTCTCCACACTAATACAAGTGCAAAAGTGGTTTCCTGCACCAACACAAGTGCGAAAAGTGGTTTTTCAACACTAACACAAGTGCGAAAAGTGGTTTTTCAACACTATCACAAGTGCAAAAAGTGTTTTTTCCACACTAATACAAGTGCAAAAGTGGTTTCCTGCACCAACACAAGTGCGAAAAGTGGTTTTTCAACACTAACACAAGTGCGAAAAGTGGTTTTTTAATACTATCACAAGTGCAAAAAGTGTTTTTTCCACACTAATACAAGTGCAAAACTGGTTTCCTGCACCAACACAAGTGCGAAAAGTGGTTTTTCAACACTAACACAAGTGCGAAAAAGTGGTTTTTCAACACTATCACAAGTGCAAAAAAGTGTGTTTTCCACACTAATACAAGTGCAAAAGTGGTTTCCTGCACCAACACAAGTGTGAAAAGTGGTTTTTCAACACTTACACAAGTGCGAAAAGTGGTTTTTCAACACTTACACAAGTGCGAAAAGTGGTTTTTCAACACTAACACAAGTGCGAAAAGTGGTTTTTCCACACTAATACAAGTGCAAAAGTGGTTTTTCAACACTAACACAAGTGCGAAAAGTGGTTTTTCAACACTATCACAAGAGCAAAAAGTGTGTTTTCCACACTAATACAAGGGCAAAAGTGGTTTCCTGCACCAACACAAGTGTGAAAAGTGGTTTTTCAACACTTACACAAGTGCGAAAAGTGGTTTTTCAACACTTACACAAGTGCGAAAAGTGGTTTTTCAACACTAACACAAGTGCGAAAAGTGGTTTTTCCACACTAATACAAGTGTGAAAAGTGGTTTTTCAAAACTAACACAAGTGCGAAAAGTGGTTTTTCAACACTAACACAAGTGCGAAAAGTGGTTTTTCCACACTAATACAAGTGCAAAAGTGGTTTCCTGCACCAACACAAGTGCGAAAAGTGGTTTTTCAACACTATCACAAGTGCGAAAAGTGGTTTTTTCAACACTAACACAAGTGCAAAAAGTGGTTTTTCAACACTATCACAAGTGCAAAAAGTGTTTTTTTCCACACTAATACAAGTGCAAAAGTGGTTTCCTGCACCAACACAAGTGTGAAAAGTGGTTTTTCAACACTATCACAAGTGCAAAAAGTGTTTTTTCCACACTAATACAATTGCAAAAGTGGTTTCCTGCACCAACACAAGTGCGAAAAGTGGTTTTTCAACACTAACACAAGTGCGAAAAGTGGTTTTTCAATACTATCACAAGTGCAAAAAGTGTTTTTTCCACACTAATACAAGTGCAAAACTGGTTTCCTGCACCAACACAAGTGCGAAAAGTGGTTTTTCAACACTAACACAAATGCGAAAAGTGGTTTTTCAACACTATCACAAGTGCAAAAAGTGTTTTTTCCACACTAATACAAGTGCAAAAGTGGTTTCCTGCACCAACACAAGTGTGAAAAGTGGTTTTTCAACACTTACACAAGTGCGAAAAGTGGTTTTTCAACACTAACACAAGTGCGAAAAGTGGTTTTTCCACACTAATACAAGTGCAAAAGTGGTTTCCTGCACCAACACAAGTGCGAATAGTGGTTTTTCAACACTAACACAAGTGCGAAAAGTGGTTTTTCAACACTAACACAAGTGCGAAAAGTGGTTTTTCCACACTAATACAAGTGCAAAAGTGGTTTCCTGCACCAACACAAGTGCGAATAGTGGTTTTTCAACACTAACACAAGTGCGAAAAGTGGGTTCTCCACACTAATACAAGTGCAAAAGTGGTTTCCTGCACCAACACAAGTGCGAAAAGTGGTTTTTCAACACTAACACAAGTACGAAAAGTGGTTTTTCAACACTATCACAAGTGCAAAAAGTGTTTTTTTCCACACTAATACAATTGCAAAAGTGGTTTCCTGCACCAACACAAGTGCGAAAAGTGGTTTTTCAACACTAACACATGTGCGAAAAGTGGTTTTTCAACACTAACACAAGTGCGAAAAGTGGTTTTTTCCACACTAATACAAGTGCAAAAGTGGTTTCCTGCACCAACACAAGTGCGAATAGTGGTTTTTCAACACTAACACAAGTGCGAAAAGTGGTTTTTCCACACTAATACAAGTGCAAAAGTGGTTTCCTGCACCAACACAAGTGCGAATAGTGGTTTTTCAACACTAACACAAGTGCGAAAAGTGGTTTTTCCACACTAATACAAGTGCAAAAGTGGTTTCCTGCACCAACACAAGTGCGAAAAGTGGTTTTTCAACACTAACACAAGTGCGAAAAGTGGTTTTTCAACACTGACACAAGTGCGAAAAGTGGTTTTTCAACACTAACACAAGTGCGATAAGTGGTTTTTCAACACTATCACAAGTGCAAAAAGTGTTTTTTCCACACTAAAACAAATGCAAAAGTCGTTTCCTGCACCAACACAAGTGCGAAAAGTGGTTTTCCCACACTTACACAAGTGCGAAAAGTGGTTTTTCAACACTATCACAAGTGCAAAAAGTGTTTTTTCCACACTAATACAAGTGCAAAAGTGGTTTCCTGCACCAACACAAGTGCGAATAGTGGTTTTTCAACACTAACACAAGTGCGAAAAGTGGTTTTTCCACACTAATACAAGTGCAAAAGTGGTTTCCTGCACCAACACAAGTGCGAAAAGTGGTTTTTCAACACTAACACAAGTGCGAAAAGTGGTTTTTCAACACTGACACAAGTGCGAAAAGTGGTTTTTTCAACACTAACACAAGTGCGATAAGTGGTTTTTCAACACTATCACAAGTGCAAAAAGTGTTTTTTCCACACTAATACAAATGCAAAAGTCGTTTCCTGCACCAACACAAGTGCGAAAAGTGGTTTTTCCACACTTACACAAGTGCGAAAAGTGGTTTTTTCAACACTATCACAAGTGCAAAAAGTGTTTTTTCCACACTAATACAAGTGCAAAAGTGGTTTCCTGCACCAACACAAGTGTGAAAAGTGGTTTTTCAACACTAACACAAGTGCGAAAAGTGGTTTTTCAACACTAACACAAGTGCGAAAAGTGGTTTTTCCACACTAATACAAGTGCAAAAGTGGTTTCCTGCACCAACACAAGTGCGAAAAGTGGTTTTTCAACACTATCACAAGTGCAAAAAGTGTTTTTCCACAGTAATAGAAGTGCAAAAGTGGTATCCTGCACCAACACAAGTGTGAAAAGTGGTTTTTCAACACTAACACAAGTGCGAAAAGTGGTTTTTCAACACTAACACAAGTGCGAAAAGTGGTTTTTCAACACTAACACAAGTGCGAAAAGTGGTTTTTCCACACTAATACAAGTGCAAAAGTGGTTTCCTGCACCAACACAAGTGCGAATAGTGGTTTTTCAACACTAACACAAGTGCGAAAAGTGGTTTTTCAACACTAACACAAGTGCGAAAAGTGGTTTCTCCACACTAATACAAGTGCAAAAGTGGTTTCCTGCACCAACACAAGTGCGAAAAGTGGTTTTTCAACACTAACACAAGTGCGAAAAGTGGTTTTTCAACACTATCACAAGTGCAAAAAGTGTTTTTTCCACACTAATACAAGTGCAAAAGTGGTTTCCTGCACCAACACAAGTGCGAAAAGTGGTTTTTCAACACTAACACAAGTGCGAAAAGTGGTTTTTTAATACTATCACAAGTGCAAAAAGTGTTTTTTCCACACTAATACAAGTGCAAAACTGGTTTCCTGCACCAACACAAGTGCGAAAAGTGGTTTTTCAACACTAACACAAGTGCGAAAAGTGGTTTTTCAACACTATCACAAGTGCAAAAAGTGTGTTTTCCACACTAATACAAGTGCAAAAGTGGTTTCCTGCACCAACACAAGTGTGAAAAGTGGTTTTTCAACACTTACACAAGTGCGAAAAGTGGTTTTTCAACACTTACACAAGTGCGAAAAGTGGTTTTTCAACACTAACACAAGTGCGAAAAGTGGTTTTTCCACACTAATACAAGTGCAAAAGTGGTTTTTCAACACTAACACAAGTGTGAAAAGTGGTTTTTCAACACTATCACAAGAGCAAAAAGTGTGTTTTCCACACTAATACAAGTGCAAAAGTGGTTTCCTGCACCAACACAAGTGTGAAAAGTGGTTTTTCAACACTTACACAAGTGCGAAAAGTGGTTTTTCAACACTTACACAAGTGCGAAAAGTGGTTTTTCAACACTAACACAAGTGCGAAAAGTGGTTTTTCCACACTAATACAAGTGTGAAAAGTGGTTTTTCAAAACTAACACAAGTGCGAAAAGTGGTTTTTCAACACTAACACAAGTGCGAAAAGTGGTTTTTCCACACTAATACAAGTGCAAAAGTGGTTTTCTGCACCAACACAAGTGCGAAAAGTGGTTTTTCAACACTATCACAAGTGCGAAAAGTGGTTTTTCAACACTAACACAAGTGCAAAAAGTGGTTTTTCAACACTATCACAAGTGCAAAAAGTGTTTTTTTCCACACTAATACAAGTGCAAAAGTGGTTTCCTGCACCAACACAAGTGTGAAAAGTGGTTTTGCAACACTAACACAAGTGCGAAAAGTGGTTTTTCAACACTAACACAAGTGCGAAAAGTGGTTTTTCAACACTAACACAAGTGCGAAAAGTGGTTTTTCAACACTAACACAAGTGCGAAAAGTGGTTTTTCCACACTAATACAAGTGCAAAAGTGGTTTCCTGCACCAACACAAGTGCGAATAGTGGTTTTTCAACACTAACACAAGTGCGAAAAGTGGTTTTTCAACACTAACACAAGTGCGAAAAGTGGTTTCTCCACACTAATACAAGTGCAAAAGTGGTTTCCTGCACCAACACAAGTGCGAAAAGTGGTTTTTCAACACTAACACAAGTGCGAAAAGTGGTTTTTCAACACTATCACAAGTGCAAAAAGTGTTTTTTCCACACTAATACAAGTGCAAAAGTGGTTTCCTGCACCAACACAAGTGCGAAAAGTGGTTTTTCAACACTAACACAAGTGCGAAAAGTGGTTTTTTAATACTATCACAAGTGCAAAAAGTGTTTTTTCCACACTAATACAAGTGCAAAACTGGTTTCCTGCACCAACACAAGTGCGAAAAGTGGTTTTTCAACACTAACACAAGTGCGAAAAGTGGTTTTTCAACACTATCACAAGTGCAAAAAGTGTGTTTTCCACACTAATACAAGTGCAAAAGTGGTTTCCTGCACCAACACAAGTGTGAAAAGTGGTTTTTCAACACTTACACAAGTGCGAAAAGTGGTTTTTCAACACTTACACAAGTGCGAAAAGTGGTTTTTCAACACTAACACAAGTGCGAAAAGTGGTTTTTCCACACTAATACAAGTGCAAAAGTGGTTTTTCAACACTAACACAAGTGCGAAAAGTGGTTTTTCAACACTATCACAAGAGCAAAAAGTGTGTTTTCCACACTAATACAAGGGCAAAAGTGGTTTCCTGCACCAACACAAGTGTGAAAAGTGGTTTTTCAACACTTACACAAGTGCGAAAAGTGGTTTTTCAACACTTACACAAGTGCGAAAAGTGGTTTTTCAACACTAACACAAGTGCGAAAAGTGGTTTTTCCACACTAATACAAGTGTGAAAAGTGGTTTTTCAAAACTAACACAAGTGCGAAAAGTGGTTTTTCAACACTAACACAAGTGCGAAAAGTGGTTTTTCCACACTAATACAAGTGCAAAAGTGGTTTCCTGCACCAACACAAGTGCGAAAAGTGGTTTTTCAACACTATCACAAGTGCGAAAAGTGGTTTTTCAACACTAACACAAGTGCAAAAAGTGGTTTTTCAACACTATCACAAGTGCAAAAAGTGTTTTTTTCCACACTAATACAAGTGCAAAAGTGGTTTCCTGCACCAACACAAGTGTGAAAAGTGGTTTTTCAACACTATCACAAGTGCAAAAAGTGTTTTTTCCACACTAATACAATTGCAAAAGTGGTTTCCTGCACCAACACAAGTGCGAAAAGTGGTTTTTCAACACTAACACAAGTGCGAAAAGTGGTTTTTCAATACTATCACAAGTGCAAAAAGTGTTTTTTCCACACTAATACAAGTGCAAAACTGGTTTCCTGCACCAACACAAGTGCGAAAAGTGGTTTTTCAACACTAACACAAATGCGAAAAGTGGTTTTTCAACACTATCACAAGTGCAAAAAGTGTTTTTTCCACACTAATACAAGTGCAAAAGTGGTTTCCTGCACCAACACAAGTGTGAAAAGTGGTTTTTCAACACTTACACAAGTGCGAAAAGTGGTTTTTCAACACTAACACAAGTGCGAAAAGTGGTTTTTCCACACTAATACAAGTGCAAAAGTGGTTTCCTGCACCAACACAAGTGCGAATAGTGGTTTTTCAACACTAACACAAGTGCGAAAAGTGGTTTTTCAACACTAACACAAGTGCGAAAAGTGGTTTTTCCACACTAATACAAGTGCAAAAGTGGTTTCCTGCACCAACACAAGTGCGAATAGTGGTTTTTCAACACTAACACAAGTGCGAAAAGTGGGTTCTCCACACTAATACAAGTGCAAAAGTGGTTTCCTGCACCAACACAAGTGCGAAAAGTGGTTTTTCAACACTAACACAAGTACGAAAAGTGGTTTTTCAACACTATCACAAGTGCAAAAAGTGTTTTTTCCACACTAATACAATTGCAAAAGTGGTTTCCTGCACCAACACAAGTGCGAAAAGTGGTTTTTCAACACTAACACATGTGCGAAAAGTGGTTTTTCAACACTAACACAAGTGCGAAAAGTGGTTTTTCCACACTAATACAAGTGCAAAAGTGGTTTCCTGCACCAACACAAGTGCGAATAGTGGTTTTTCAACACTAACACAAGTGCGAAAAGTGGTTTTTCCACACTAATACAAGTGCAAAAGTGGTTTCCTGCACCAACACAAGTGCGAATAGTGGTTTTTCAACACTAACACAAGTGCGAAAAGTGGTTTTTCCACACTAATACAAGTGCAAAAGTGGTTTCCTGCACCAACACAAGTGCGAAAAGTGGTTTTTCAACACTAACACAAGTGCGAAAAGTGGTTTTTCAACACTGACACAAGTGCGAAAAGTGGTTTTTCAACACTAACACAAGTGCGATAAGTGGTTTTTCAACACTATCACAAGTGCAAAAAGTGTTTTTTCCACACTAAAACAAATGCAAAAGTCGTTTCCTGCACCAACACAAGTGCGAAAAGTGGTTTTCCCACACTTACACAAGTGCGAAAAGTGGTTTTTCAACACTATCACAAGTGCAAAAAGTGTTTTTTCCACACTAATACAAGTGCAAAAGTGGTTTCCTGCACCAACACAAGTGTGAAAAGTGGTTTTTCAACACTAACACAAGTGCGAAAAGTGGTTTTTCAACACTAACACAAGTGCGAAAAGTGGTTTTTCCACACTAATACAAGTGCAAAAGTGGTTTCCTGCACCAACACAAGTGCGAAAAGTGGTTTTTCAACACTATCACAAGTGCAAAAAGTGTTTTTCCACAGTAATAGAAGTGCAAAAGTGGTATCCTGCACCAACACAAGTGTGAAAAGTGGTTTTTCAACACTAACACAAGTGCGAAAAGTGGTTTTTCAACACTAACACAAGTGCGAAAAGTGGTTTTTCAACACTAACACAAGTGCGAAAAGTGGTTTTTCCACACTAATACAAGTGCAAAAGTGGTTTCCTGCACCAACACAAGTGCGAATAGTGGTTTTTCAACACTAACACAAGTGCGAAAAGTGGTTTTTCAACACTTACACAAGTGCGAAAAGTGGTTTTTCAACACTAACACAAGTGCGAAAAGTGGTTTTTCAACACTAACACAAGTGCGAAAAGTGGTTTTTCAACACTAACACAAGTGCGAAAAGTGGTTTTTCCACACTAATACAAGTGCAAAAGTGGTTTCCTGCACCAACACAAGTGCGAATAGTGGTTTTTCAACACTAACACAAGTGCGAAAAGTGGTTTTTCAACACTAACACAAGTGCGAAAAGTGGTTTCTCCACACTAATACAAGTGCAATAGTGGTTTCCTGCACCAACACAAGTGCGAAAAGTGGTTTTTCAACACTAACACAAGTGCGAAAAGTGGTTTTTCAACACTATCACAAGTGCAAAAAGTGTTTTTTCCACACTAATACAAGTGCAAAAGTGGTTTCCTGCACCAACACAAGTGCGAAAAGTGGTTTTTCAACACTAACACAAGTGCGAAAAGTGGTTTTTTAATACTATCACAAGTGCAAAAAGTGTTTTTTCCACACTAATACAAGTGCAAAACTGGTTTCCTGCACCAACACAAGTGCGAAAAGTGGTTTTTCAACACTAACACAAGTGCGAAAAGTGGTTTTTCAACACTATCACAAGTGCAAAAAGTGTGTTTTCCACACTAATACAAGTGCAAAAGTGGTTTCCTGCACCAACACAAGTGTGAAAAGTGGTTTTTCAACACTTACACAAGTGCGAAAAGTGGTTTTTCAACACTTACACAAGTGCGAAAAGTGGTTTTTCAACACTAACACAAGTGCGAAAAGTGGTTTTTCCACACTAATACAAGTGCAAAAGTGGTTTTTCAACACTAACACAAGTGCGAAAAGTGGTTTTTCAACATTATCACAAGAGCAAAAAGTGTGTTTTCCACACTAATACAAGGGCAAAAGTGGTTTCCTGCACCAACACAAGTGTGAAAAGTGGTTTTTCAACACTTACACAAGTGCGAAAAGTGGTTTTTCAACACTTACACAAGTGCGAAAAGTGGTTTTTCAACACTAACACAAGTGCGAAAAGTGGTTTTTCCACACTAATACAAGTGTGAAAAGTGGTTTTTCAAAACTAACACAAGTGCGAAAAGTGGTTTTTCAACACTAACACAAGTGCGAAAAGTGGTTTTTCCACACTAATACAAGTGCAAAAGTGGTTTCCTGCACCAACACAAGTGCGAAAAGTGGTTTTTCAACACTATCACAAGTGCGAAAAGTGGTTTTTCAACACTAACACAAGTGCAAAAAGTGGTTTTTCAACACTATCACAAGTGCAAAAAGTGTTTTTTTCCACACTAATACAAGTGCAAAAGTGGTTTCCTGCACCAACACAAGTGTGAAAAGTGGTTTTTCAACACTATCACAAGTGCAAAAAGTGTTTTTTCCACACTAATACAATTGCAAAAGTGGTTTCCTGCACCAACACAAGTGCGAAAAGTGGTTTTTCAACACTAACACAAGTGCGAAAAGTGGTTTTTCAATACTATCACAAGTGCAAAAAGTGTTTTTTCCACACTAATACAAGTGCAAAACTGGTTTCCTGCACCAACACAAGTGCGAAAAGTGGTTTTTCAACACTAACACAAATGCGAAAAGTGGTTTTTCAACACTATCACAAGTGCAAAAAGTGTTTTTTCCACACTAATACAAGTGCAAAAGTGGTTTCCTGCACCAACACAAGTGTGAAAAGTGGTTTTTCAACACTTACACAAGTGCGAAAAGTGGTTTTTCAACACTAACACAAGTGCGAAAAGTGGTTTTTCCACACTAATACAAGTGCAAAAGTGGTTTCCTGCACCAACACAAGTGCGAATAGTGGTTTTTCAACACTAACACAAGTGCGAAAAGTGGTTTTTCAACACTAACACAAGTGCGAAAAGTGGTTTTTCCACACTAATACAAGTGCAAAAGTGGTTTCCTGCACCAACACAAGTGCGAATAGTGGTTTTTCAACACTAACACAAGTGCGAAAAGTGGGTTCTCCACACTAATACAAGTGCAAAAGTGGTTTCCTGCACCAACACAAGTGCGAAAAGTGGTTTTTCAACACTAACACAAGTACGAAAAGTGGTTTTTCAACACTATCACAAGTGCAAAAAGTGTTTTTTCCACACTAATACAATTGCAAAAGTGGTTTCCTGCACCAACACAAGTGCGAAAAGTGGTTTTTCAACACTAACACATGTGCGAAAAGTGGTTTTTCAACACTAACACAAGTGCGAAAAGTGGTTTTTCCAAACTAATACAAGTGCAAAAGTGGTTTCCTGCACCAACACAAGTGCGAATAGTGGTTTTTCAACACTAACACAAGTGCGAAAAGTGGTTTTTCCACACTAATACAAGTGCAAAAGTGGTTTCCTGCACCAACACAAGTGCGAATAGTGGTTTTTCAACACTAACACAAGTGCGAAAAGTGGTTTTTCCACACTAATACAAGTGCAAAAGTGGTTTCCTGCACCAACACAAGTGCGAAAAGTGGTTTTTCAACACTAACACAAGTGCGAAAAGTGGTTTTTCAACACTGACACAAGTGCGAAAAGTGGTTTTTCAACACTAACACAAGTGCGATAAGTGGTTTTTCAACACTATCACAAGTGCAAAAAGTGTTTTTTCCACACTAATACAAATGCAAAAGTCGTTTCCTGCACCAACACAAGTGCGAAAAGTGGTTTTTCCACACTTACACAAGTGCGAAAAGTGGTTTTTCAACACTATCACAAGTGCAAAAAGTGTTTTTTCCACACTAATACAAGTGCAAAAGTGGTTTCCTGCACCAACACAAGTGTGAAAAGTGGTTTTTCAACACTAACACAAGTGCGAAAAGTGGTTTTTCAACACTAACACAAGTGCGAAAAGTGGTTTTTCCACACTAATACAAGTGCAAAAGTGGTTTCCTGCACCAACACAAGTGCGAAAAGTGGTTTTTCAACACTATCACAAGTGCAAAAAGTGTTTTTCCACAGTAATAGAAGTGCAAAAGTGGTATCCTGCACCAACACAAGTGTGAAAAGTGGTTTTTCAACACTAACACAAGTGCGAAAAGTGGTTTTTCAACACTAACACAAGTGCGAAAAGTGGTTTTTCAACACTAACACAAGTGCGAAAAGTGGTTTTTCCACACTAATACAAGTGCAAAAGTGGTTTCCTGCACCAACACAAGTGCGAATAGTGGTTTTTCAACACTAACACAAGTGCGAAAAGTGGTTTTTCAACACTAACACAAGTGCGAAAAGTGGTTTCTCCACACTAATACAAGTGCAAAAGTGGTTTCCTGCACCAACACAAGTGCGAAAAGTGGTTTTTCAACACTAACACAAGTGCGAAAAGTGGTTTTTCAACACTAGCACAAGTGCAAAAAGTGTTTTTTCCACACTAATACAAGTGCAAAAGTGGTTTCCTGCACCAACACAAGTGCGAAAAGTGGTTTTTCAACACTAACACAAGTGCGAAAAGTGGTTTTTTAATACTTTCACAAGTGCAAAAAGTGTTTTTTCCACACTAATACAAGTGCAAAACTGGTTTCCTGCACCAACACAAGTGCGAAAAGTGGTTTTTCAACACTAACACAAGTGCGAAAAGTGGTTTTTCAACACTATCACAAGTGCAAAAAGTGTGTTTTCCACACTAATACAAGTGCAAAAGTGGTTTCCTGCACCAACACAAGTGTGAAAAGTGGTTTTTCAACACTTACACAAGTGCGAAAAGTGGTTTTTCAACACTTACACAAGTGCGAAAAGTGGTTTTTCAACACTAACACAAGTGCGAAAAGTGGTTTTTCCACACTAATACAAGTGCAAAAGTGGTTTTTCAACACTAACACAAGTGTGAAAAGTGGTTTTTCAACACTATCACAAGAGCAAAAAGTGTGTTTTCCACACTAATACAAGTGCAAAAGTGGTTTCCTGCACCAACACAAGTGTGAAAAGTGGTTTTTCAACACTTACACAAGTGCGAAAAGTGGTTTTTCAACACTTACACAAGTGCGAAAAGTGGTTTTTCAACACTAACACAAGTGCGAAAAGTGGTTTTTCCACACTAATACAAGTGTGAAAAGTGGTTTTTCAAAACTAACACAAGTGCGAAAAGTGGTTTTTCAACACTAACACAAGTGCGAAAAGTGGTTTTTCCACACTAATACAAGTGCAAAAGTGGTTTTCTGCACCAACACAAGTGCGAAAAGTGGTTTTTCAACACTATCACAAGTGCGAAAAGTGGTTTTTCAACACTAACACAAGTGCAAAAAGTGGTTTTTCAACACTATCACAAGTGCAAAAAGTGTTTTTTTCCACACTAATACAAGTGCAAAAGTGGTTTCCTGCACCAACACAAGTGTGAAAAGTGGTTTTGCAACACTAACACAAGTGCGAAAAGTGGTTTTTCAACACTAACACAAGTGCGAAAAGTGGTTTTTCAACACTAACACAAGTGCGAAAAGTGGTTTTTCCACACCAATACAAGTGCAAAAGTGGTTTCCTGCACCAACACAAGTGCGAATCGTGGTTTTTCAACACTAACACAAGTGCGAAAAGTGGTTTTTCAACACTAACACAAGTGCGAAAAGTGGTTTCTCCACACTAATACAAGTGCAAAAGTGGTTTCCTGCACCAACACAAGTGCGAAAAGTGGTTTTTCAACACTAACACAAGTGCGAAAAGTGGTTTTTCAACACTATCACAAGTGCAAAAAGTGTTTTTTCCACACTAATACAATTGCAAAAGTGGTTTCCTGCACCAACACAAGTGCGAAAAGTGGTTTTTCAACACTAACACAAGTGCGAAAAGTGGTTTTTCAATACTATCACAAGTGCAAAAAGTGTTTTTTCCACACTAATACAAGTGCAAAACTGGTTTCCTGCACCAACACAAGTGCGAAAAGTGGTTTTTCAACACTAACACAAATGCGAAAAGTGGTTTTTCAACACTATCACAAGTGCAAAAAGTGTTTTTTCCACACTAATACAAGTGCAAAAGTGGTTTCCTGCACCAACACAAGTGTGAAAAGTGGTTTTTCAACACTTACACAAGTGCGAAAAGTGGTTTTACAACACTAACACAAGTGCGAAAAGTGGTTTTTCCACACTAATACAAGTGCAAAAGTGGTTTCCTGCACCAACACAAGTGCGAATAGTGGTTTTTCAACACTAACACAAGTGCGAAAAGTGGTTTTTCAACACTAACACAAGTGCGAAAAGTGGTTTTTCCACACTAATACAAGTGCAAAAGTGGTTTCCTGCACCAACACAAGTGCGAATAGTGGTTTTTCAACACTAACACAAGTGCGAAAAGTGGTTTTTCAACACTAACACAAGTGCGATAAGTGGTTTTTCAACACTATCACAAGTGCAAAAAGTGTTTTTTCCACACTAATACAAGTGCAAAAGTGGTTTCCTGCACCAACACAAGTGCGAAAAGTGGTTTTTCCACACTTACACAAGTGCGAAAAGTGGTTTTTCAACACTATCACAAGTGCAAAAAGTGTTTTTTCCACACTAATACAAGTGCAAAAGTGGGTTCCTGCACCAACACAAGTGTGAAAAGTGGTTTTTCAACACTAACACAAGTGCGAAAAGTGGTTTTTCAACACTAACACAAGTGCGAAAAGTGGTTTTTCCACACTAATACAAGTGCAAAAGTGGTTTCCTGCACCAACACAAGTGCGAATAGTGGTTTTTCAACACTAACACAAGTGCGAAAAGTGGTTTTTCAACACTAACACAAGTGCGAAAAGTGGGTTCTCCACACTAATACAAGTGCAAAAGTGGTTTCCTGCACCAACACAAGTGCGAAAAGTGGTTTTTCAACACTAACACAAGTGCGAAAAGTGGGTTCTCCACACTAATACAAGTGCAAAAGTGGTTTCCTGCACCAACACAAGTGCGAAAAGTGGTTTTTCAACACTAACACAAGTACGAAAAGTGGTTTTTCAACACTATCACAAGTGCAAAAAGTGTGTTTTCCACACTAATACAAGTGCAAAAGTGGGTTCTCCACACTAATACAAGTGCAAAAGTGGTTTCCTGCACCAACACAAGTGCGAAAAGTGGTTTTTCAACACTAACACAAGTACGAAAAGTGGTTTTTCAACACTATCACAAGTGCAAAAAGTGTTTTTTCCACACTAATACAAGTGCAAAAGTGGGTTCCTGCACCAACACAAGTGTGAAAAGTGGTTTTTCAACACTAACACAAGTGCGAAAAGTGGTTTTTCAACACTAACACAAGTGCGAAAAGTGGTTTTTCCACACTAATACAAGTGCAAAAGTGGTTTCCTGCACCAACACAAGTGCGAATAGTGGTTTTTCAACACTAACACAAGTGCGAAAAGTGGTTTTTCAACACTAACACAAGTGCGAAAAGTGGGTTCTCCACACTAATACAAGTGCAAAAGTGGTTTCCTGCACCAACACAAGTGCGAAAAGTGGTTTTTCAACACTAACACAAGTGCGAAAAGTGGTTTTTCAACACTGACACAAGTGCGAAAAGTGGTTTTTCAACACTAACACAAGTGCGATAAGTGGTTTTTCAACACTATCACAAGTGCAAAAAGTGTTTTTTCCACACTAATACAAGTGCAAAAGTCGTTTCCTGCACCAACACAAGTGCGAAAAGTGGTTTTTCCACACTTACACAAGTGCGAAAAGTGGTTTTTCAACACTATCACAAGTGCAAAAAGTGTTTTTTCCACACTAATACAAGTGCAAAAGTGGTTTCCTGCACCAACACAAGTGTGAAAAGTGGTTTTTCAACACTAACACAAGTGCGAAAAGTGGTTTTTCAACACTAACACAAGTGCGAAAAGTGGTTTTTCCACACTAATACAAGTGCAAAAGTGGTTTCCTGCACCAACACAAGTGCGAAAAGTGGTTTTTCAACACTATCACAAGTGCAAAAAGTGTTTTTCCACAGTAATAGAAGTGCAAAAGTGGTATCCTGCACCAACACAAGT
Source organism: Myxine glutinosa (assembly GCF_964187855.1). Taxonomy (NCBI): domain Eukaryota; kingdom Metazoa; phylum Chordata; class Myxini; order Myxiniformes; family Myxinidae; genus Myxine; species Myxine glutinosa. The sequence goes on from NW_027616727.1 coordinate 146,451, forward strand.
GCGAAAAGTGGTTTTTCAACACTAACACAAGTGCAAAAAGTGGTTTTTCAACACTATCACAAGTGCAAAAAGTGTTTTTTCCACACTAATACAAGTGCAAAAGTGGTTTCCTGCACCAACACAAGTGTGAAAAGTGGTTTTTCAACACTAACACAAGTGCGAAAAGTGGTTTTTCAACACTAACACAAGTGCGAAAAGTGGTTTTTCAACACTAACACAAGTGCGAAAAGTGGTTTTTCCACACTAATACAAGTGCAAAAGTGGTTTCCTGCACCAACACAAGTGCGAATAGTGGTTTTTCAACACTAACACAAGTGCGAAAAGTGGTTTTTCAACACTAACACAAGTGCGAAAAGTGGTTTCTCCACACTAATACAAGTGCAAAAGTGGTTTCCTGCACCAACACAAGTGCGAAAAGTGGTTTTTCAACACTAACACAAGTGCGAAAAGTGGTTTTTCAACACTATCACAAGTGCAAAAAGTGTTTTTTCCACACTAATACAAGTGCAAAAGTGGTTTCCTGCACCAACACAAGTGCGAAAAGTGGTTTTTCAACACTAACACAAGTGCGAAAAGTGGTTTTTTAATACTATCACAAGTGCAAAAAGTGTTTTTTCCACACTAATACAAGTGCAAAACTGGTTTCCTGCACCAACACAAGTGCGAAAAGTGGTTTTTCAACACTAACACAAGTGCGAAAAGTGGTTTTTCAACACTATCACAAGTGCAAAAAGTGTGTTTTCCACACTAATACAAGTGCAAAAGTGGTTTCCTGCACCAACACAAGTGTGAAAAGTGGTTTTTCAACACTTACACAAGTGCGAAAAGTGGTTTTTCAACACTTACACAAGTGCGAAAAGTGGTTTTTCAACACTAACACAAGTGCGAAAAGTGGTTTTTCCACACTAATACAAGTGCAAAAGTGGTTTTTCAACACTAACACAAGTGCGAAAAGTGTGTTTTCCACACTAATACAAGGGCAAAAGTGGTTTCCTGCACCAACACAAGTGTGAAAAGTGGTTTTTCAACACTTACACAAGTGCGAAAAGTGGTTTTTCAACACTTACACAAGTGCGAAAAGTGGTTTTTCAACACTAACACAAGTGCGAAAAGTGGTTTTTCCACACTAATACAAGTGTGAAAAGTGGTTTTTCAAAACTAACACAAGTGCGAAAAGTGGTTTTTCAACACTAACACAAGTGCGAAAAGTGGTTTTTCCACACTAATACAAGTGCAAAAGTGGTTTCCTGCACCAACACAAGTGCGAAAAGTGGTTTTTCAACACTATCACAAGTGCGAAAAGTGGTTTTTCAACACTAACACAAGTGCAAAAAGTGGTTTTTCAACACTATCACAAGTGCAAAAAGTGTTTTTTTCCACACTAATACAAGTGCAAAAGTGGTTTCCTGCACCAACACAAGTGTGAAAAGTGGTTTTTCAACACTATCACAAGTGCAAAAAGTGTTTTTTCCACACTAATACAATTGCAAAAGTGGTTTCCTGCACCAACACAAGTGCGAAAAGTGGTTTTTCAACACTAACACAAGTGCGAAAAGTGGTTTTTCAATACTATCACAAGTGCAAAAAGTGTTTTTTCCACACTAATACAAGTGCAAAACTGGTTTCCTGCACCAACACAAGTGCGAAAAGTGGTTTTTCAACACTAACACAAATGCGAAAAGTGGTTTTTCAACACTATCACAAGTGCAAAAAGTGTTTTTTCCACACTAATACAAGTGCAAAAGTGGTTTCCTGCACCAACACAAGTGTGAAAAGTGGTTTTTCAACACTTACACAAGTGCGAAAAGTGGTTTTTCAACACTAACACAAGTGCGAAAAGTGGTTTTTCCACACTAATACAAGTGCAAAAGTGGTTTCCTGCACCAACACAAGTGCGAATAGTGGTTTTTCAACACTAACACAAGTGCGAAAAGTGGTTTTTCAACACTAACACAAGTGCGAAAAGTGGTTTTTCCACACTAATACAAGTGCAAAAGTGGTTTCCTGCACCAACACAAGTGCGAATAGTGGTTTTTCAACACTAACACAAGTGCGAAAAGTGGTTTTTCCACACTAATACAAGTGCAAAAGTGGTTTCCTGCACCAACACAAGTGCGAAAAGTGGTTTTTCAACACTATCACAAGTGCAAAAAGTGTTTTTCCACAGTAATAGAAGTGCAAAAGTGGTATCCTGCACCAACACAAGTGCGAAAAGTGGTTTTTCAACACTAACACAAGTGCAAAAAGTGGTTTTTCAACACTATCACAAGTGCAAAAAGTGTTTTTTCCACACTAATACAAGTGCAAAAGTGGTTTCCTGCACCAACACAAGTGTGAAAAGTGGTTTTTCAACACTAACACAAGTGCGAAAAGTGGTTTTTCAACACTAACACAAGTGCGAAAAGTGGTTTTTCAACACTAACACAAGTGCGAAAAGTGGTTTTTCCACACTAATACAAGTGCAAAAGTGGTTTCCTGCACCAACACAAGTGCGAATAGTGGTTTTTCAACACTAACACAAGTGCGAAAAGTGGTTTTTCAACACTAACACAAGTGCGAAAAGTGGTTTCTCCACACTAATACAAGTGCAAAAGTGGTTTCCTGCACCAACACAAGTGCGAAAAGTGGTTTTTCAACACTAACACAAGTGCGAAAAGTGGTTTTTCAACACTATCACAAGTGCAAAAAGTGTTTTTTCCACACTAATACAAGTGCAAAAGTGGTTTCCTGCACCAACACAAGTGCGAAAAGTGGTTTTTCAACACTAACACAAGTGCGAAAAGTGGTTTTTTAATACTATCACAAGTGCAAAAAGTGTTTTTTCCACACTAATACAAGTGCAAAACTGGTTTCCTGCACCAACACAAGTGCGAAAAGTGGTTTTTCAACACTAACACAAGTGCGAAAAGTGGTTTTTCAACACTATCACAAGTGCAAAAAGTGTGTTTTCCACACTAATACAAGTGCAAAAGTGGTTTCCTGCACCAACACAAGTGTGAAAAGTGGTTTTTCAACACTTACACAAGTGCGAAAAGTGGTTTTTCAACACTTACACAAGTGCGAAAAGTGGTTTTTCAACACTAACACAAGTGCGAAAAGTGGTTTTTCCACACTAATACAAGTGCAAAAGTGGTTTTTCAACACTAACACAAGTGCGAAAAGTGGTTTTTCAACACTATCACAAGAGCAAAAAGTGTGTTTTCCACACTAATACAAGGGCAAAAGTGGTTTCCTGCACCAACACAAGTGTGAAAAGTGGTTTTTCAACACTTACACAAGTGCGAAAAGTGGTTTTTCAACACTTACACAAGTGCGAAAAGTGGTTTTTCAACACTAACACAAGTGCGAAAAGTGGTTTTTCCACACTAATACAAGTGTGAAAAGTGGTTTTTCAAAACTAACACAAGTGCGAAAAGTGGTTTTTCAACACTAACACAAGTGCGAAAAGTGGTTTTTCCACACTAATACAAGTGCAAAAGTGGTTTCCTGCACCAACACAAGTGCGAAAAGTGGTTTTTCAACACTATCACAAGTGCGAAAAGTGGTTTTTCAACACTAACACAAGTGCAAAAAGTGGTTTTTCAACACTATCACAAGTGCAAAAAGTGTTTTTTTCCACACTAATACAAGTGCAAAAGTGGTTTCCTGCACCAACACAAGTGTGAAAAGTGGTTTTTCAACACTATCACAAGTGCAAAAAGTGTTTTTTCCACACTAATACAATTGCAAAAGTGGTTTCCTGCACCAACACAAGTGCGAAAAGTGGTTTTTCAACACTAACACAAGTGCGAAAAGTGGTTTTTCAATACTATCACAAGTGCAAAAAGTGTTTTTTCCACACTAATACAAGTGCAAAACTGGTTTCCTGCACCAACACAAGTGCGAAAAGTGGTTTTTCAACACTAACACAAATGCGAAAAGTGGTTTTTCAACACTATCACAAGTGCAAAAAGTGTTTTTTCCACACTAATACAAGTGCAAAAGTGGTTTCCTGCACCAACACAAGTGTGAAAAGTGGTTTTTCAACACTTACACAAGTGCGAAAAGTGGTTTTTCAACACTAACACAAGTGCGAAAAGTGGTTTTTCCACACTAATACAAGTGCAAAAGTGGTTTCCTGCACCAACACAAGTGCGAATAGTGGTTTTTCAACACTAACACAAGTGCGAAAAGTGGTTTTTCAACACTAACACAAGTGCGAAAAGTGGTTTTTCCACACTAATACAAGTGCAAAAGTGGTTTCCTGCACCAACACAAGTGCGAATAGTGGTTTTTCAACACTAACACAAGTGCGAAAAGTGGTTTTTCCACACTAATACAAGTGCAAAAGTGGTTTCCTGCACCAACACAAGTGCGAAAAGTGGTTTTTCAACACTAACACAAGTGCGAAAAGTGGTTTTTCAACACTGACACAAGTGCGAAAAGTGGTTTTTCAACACTAACACAAGTGCGATAAGTGGTTTTTCAACACTATCACAAGTGCAAAAAGTGTTTTTTCCACACTAATACAAGTGCAAAAGTGGTTTCCTGCACCAACACAAGTGCGAAAAGTGGTTTTTCCACACTTGCACAAGTGCGAAAAGTGGTTTTTCAACACTATCACAAGTGCAAAAAGTGTTTTTTCCACACTAATACAAGTGCAAAAGTGGGTTCCTGCACCAACACAAGTGTGAAAAGTGGTTTTTCAACACTAACACAAGTGCGAAAAGTGGTTTTTCAACACTAACACAAGTGCGAAAAGTGGTTTTTCCACACTAATACAAGTGCAAAAGTGGTTTCCTGCACCAACACAAGTGCGAAAAGTGGTTTTTCAACACTATCACAAGTGCAAAAAGTGTTTTTGCCACAGTAATACAAGTGCAAAAGTGGTATCCTGCACCAACACAAGTGCGAAAAGTGGTTTTTCAACACTAACACAAGTGCAAAAAGTGGTTTTTCAACACTATCACAAGTGCAAAAAGTGTTTTTTCCACACTAATACAAGTGCAAAAGTGGTTTCCTGCACCAACACAAGTGTGAAAAGTGGTTTTTCAACACTAACACAAGTGCGAAAAGTGGTTTTTCAACACTAACACAAGTGCGAAAAGTGGTTTTTCAACACTAACACAAGTGCAAAAAGTGGTTTTTCCACACTAATACAAGTGCAAAAAGTGGTTTTTCAACACTAACACAAGTGCGAAAAGTGGTTTCTCCACATTAATACAAGTGCAAAAGTGGTTTCCTGCACCAACACAAGTGCGAAAAGTGGTTTTTCAACACTAACACAAGTGCGAAAAGTGGTTTTTCAACACTATCACAAGTGCAAAAAGTGTTATTTCCACACTAATACAAGTGCAAAAGTGGTTTCCTGCACCAACACAAGTGCGAAAAGTGGTTTTTCAACACTAACACAAGTGCGAAAAGTGGTTTTTTAATACTATCACAGGTGCAAAAAGTGTTTTTTCCACACTAATACAAGTGCAAAACTGGTTTCCTGCACCAACACAAGTGCGAAAAGTGGTTTTTCAACACTAACACAAGTGCGAAAAGTGTTTTTTCAACACTATCACAAGTGCAAAAAGTGTTTTTTCCACACTAATACAAGTGCAAAAGTGGTTTCCTGCACCAACACAAGTGTGAAAAGTGGTTTTTCAACACTTACACAAGTGCAAAAAGTGGTTTTTCAACACTATCACAAGTGCAAAAAGTGTTTTTTCCACACTAATACAAGTGCAAAAGTGGTTTCCTGCACCAACACAAGTGTGAAAAGTGGTTTTTCAACACTAACACAAGTGCGAAAAGTCGTTTTTCAACACTAACACAAGTGCGAAAAGTGGTTTTTCAACACTAAGACAAGTGCGAAAAGTGGTTTTTCCACACTAATACAAGTGCAAAAGTGGTTTCCTGCACCAACACAAGTGCGAATAGTGGTTTTTCAACACTAACACAAGTGCGAAAAGTGGTTTTTCAACACTAACACAAGTGCGAAAAGTGGTTTCTCCACACTAATACAAGTGCAAAAGTGGTTTCCTGCACCAACACAAGTGCGAAAAGTGGTTTTTCAACACTAACACAAGTGCGAAAAGTGGTTTTTCAACACTATCACAAGTGCAAAAAGTGTTATTTCCACACTAATACAAGTGCAAAAGTGGTTTCCTGCACCAACACAAGTGCGAAAAGTGGTTTTTCAACACTAACACAAGTGCGAAAAGTGGTTTTTTAATACTATCACAAGTGCAAAAAGTGTTTTTTCCACACTAATACAAGTGCAAAACTGGTTTCCTGCACCAACACAAGTGCGAAAAGTGGTTTTTCAACACTAACACAAGTGCGAAAAGTGGTTTTTCAACACTATCACAAGTGCAAAAAGTGTTTTTTCCACACTAATACAAGTGCAAAAGTGGTTTCCTGCACCAACACAAGTGTGAAAAGTGGTTTTTCAACACTTACACAAGTGCGAAAAGTGGTTTTTCAACACTTACACAAGTGCGAAAAGTGGTTTTTCAACACTAACACAAGTGCGAAAAGTGGTTTTTCCACACTAATACAAGTGCAAAAGTGGTTTCCTGCACTAACACAAGTGCGAAAAGTGGTTTTTCAACACTATCACAAGTGCAAAAAGTGTTTTTTTCCACACTAATACAAGTGCAACAGGGATTTCCTGCACCAACACAAGTGCGAAAAGTGGTTTTCAACACTAACACAAGCGCGAAATGTGGTTTTTCAACACTATCACAAGTGCAAAAAGTGTTTTTTCCACACTAATACAAGTGCAAAAGTGGTTTCCTGCACCAACACAAGTGTGAAAAGTGGTTTTTCAACACTAACACAAGTGCGAAAAGTGGTTTTTCAACACTAACACAAGTGCGAAAAGTGGTTTTTCAACACTAACACAAGTGCGAAAAGTGGTTTTTCCACACTAATACAAGTGCAAAAGTGGTTTCCTGCACCAACACAAGTGCGAATAGTGGTTTTTCAACACTAACACAAGTGCGAAAAGTGGTTTTTCAACACTAACACAAGTGCGAAAAGTGGTTTTCCACACTAATACAAGTGCAAAAGTGGTTTCCTGCACCAACACAAGTGCGAAAAGTGGTTTTTCAACACTAACACAAGTGCGAAAAGTGGTTTTTCAACACTAACACAAGTGCGAAAAGTGGTTTTTCAACACTAACACAAGTGCGAAAAGTGTTTTTTCAACACTAACACAAGTGCGAAAAGTGGTTTTTCAACACTAACACAAGTGCGAAAAGTGGTTTTTCAACACTAACACAAGTGCGAAAAGTGGTTTTTCCACACTAATACAAGTGCAAAAGTGGTTTTTCAACACTAACACAAGTGCGAAAAGTGGTTTTTCAACACTATCACAAGTGCAAAAAGTGTGTTTTCCACACTAATACAAGTGCAAAACTGGTTTCCTGCAACAACACAAGTGTGAAAAGTGGTTTTTCAACACTTACACAAGTGCGAAAAGTTGTTTTTCAACACTTACACAAGTGCGAAAAGTGGTTTTTCAACACTAACACAAGTGCGAAAAGTGGTTTTTCCACACTAATACAAGTGTGAAAAGTGGTTTTTCAAAACTAACACAAGTGCGAAAAGTGGTTTTTCAACACTAACACAAGTGCGAAAAGTGGTTTTTCCACACTAATACAAGTGCAAAAGTGGTTTCCTGCACCAACACAAGTGCGAAAAGTAGTTTTTCAACACTATCACAAGTGCGAAAAGTGGTTTTTCAACACTAACACAAGTGCAAAAAGTGGTTTTTCAACACTATCACAAGTGCAAAAAGTGTTTTTTCCACACTAATACAAGTGCAAAAGTGGTTTCCTGCACAAACACAAGTGTGAAAAGTGGTTTTTCAACACTAACACAAGTGCGAAAAGTGGTTTTTCAACACTAACACAAGTGCGAAAAGTGGTTTTTCAACACTAACACAAGTGCGAAAAGTGGTTTTTCCACACTAATACAAGTGCAAAAGTGGTTTCCTGCACCAACACAAGTGCGAATAGTGGTTTTTCAACACTAACACAAGTGCGAAAAGTGGTTTTTCAACACTAACACAAGTGCGAAAAGTGGTTTCTCCACACTAATACAAGTGCAAAAGTGGTTTCCTGCACCAACACAAGTGCAAAAAGTGGTTTTTCAACACTAACACAAGTACGAAAAGTGGTTTTTCAACACTATCACAAGTGCAAAAAGTGTTTTTTCCACACTAATACAATTGCAAAAGTGGTTTCCTGCACCAACACAAGTGCGAAAAGTGGTTTTTCAACACTAACACATGTGCGAAAAGTGGTTTTTCAACACTAACACAAGTGCGAAAAGTGGTTTTTCCACACTAATACAAGTGCAAAAGTGGTTTCCTGCACCAACACAAGTGCGAATAGTGGTTTTTCAACACTAACACAAGTGCGAAAAGTGGTTTTTCCACACTAATACAAGTGCAAAAGTGGTTTCCTGCACCAACACAAGTGCGAATAGTGGTTTTTCAACACTAACACAAGTGTGAAAAGTGGTTTTTCCACACTAATACAAGTGCAAAAGTGGTTTCCTGCACCAACACAAGTGCGAAAAGTGGTTTTTCAACACTAACACAAGTGCGAAAAGTGGTTTTTCAACACTGACACAAGTGCGAAAAGTGGTTTTTCAACACTAACACAAGTGCGATAAGTGGTTTTTCAACACTATCACAAGTGCAAAAAGTGTTTTTTCCACACTGATACAAGTGCAAAAGTCGTTTCCTGCACCAACACAAGTGCGAAAAGTGGTTTTTCCACACTTACACAAGTGCGAAAAGTGGTTTTTCAACACTATCACAAGTGCAAAAAGTGTTTTTTCCACACTAATACAAGTGCAAAAGTGGTTTCCTGCACCAACACAAGTGTGAAAAGTGGTTTTTCAACACTAACACAAGTGCGAAAAGTGGTTTTTCAACACTAACACAAGTGCGAAAAGTGGTTTTTCAACACTAACACATGTGCGAAAAGTGGTTTTTCAACACTAACACAAGTGCGAAAAGTGGTTTTTCCACACTAATACAAGTGCAAAAGTGGTTTCCTGCACCAACACAAGTGCGAATAGTGGTTTTTCAACACTAACACAAGTGCGAAAAGTGGTTTTTCCACACTAATACAAGTGCAAAAGTGGTTTCCTGCACCAACACAAGTGCGAATAGTGGTTTTTCAACACTAACACAAGTGCGAAAAGTGGTTTTTCCACACTAATACAAGTGCAAAAGTGGTTTCCTGCACCAACACAAGTGCGAAAAGTGGTTTTTCAACACTAACACAAGTGCGAAAAGTGGTTTTTCAACACTGACACAAGTGCGAAAAGTGGTTTTTCAACACTAACACAAGTGCGATAAGTGGTTTTTCAACACTATCACAAGTGCAAAAAGTGTTTTTTCCACACTAATACAAGTGCAAAAGTCGTTTCCTGCACCAACACAAGTGCGAAAAGTGGTTTTTCCACACTTACACAAGTGCGAAAAGTGGTTTTTCAACACTATCACAAGTGCAAAAAGTGTTTTTTCCACACTAATACAAGTGCAAAAGTGGTTTCCTGCACCAACACAAGTGTGAAAAGTGGTTTTTCAACACTAACACAAGTGCGAAAAGTGGTTTTTCAACACTAACACAAGTGCGAAAAGTGGTTTTTCAACACTATCACAAGTGCAAAAAGTGTTTTTTCCACACTAATACAAGTGCAAAAGTGGTTTCCTGCACCAACACAAGTGTGAAAAGTGGTTTTTCAACACTAACACAAGTGCGAAAAGTGGTTTTTCAACACTAACACAAGTGCGAAAAGTGGTTTTTCAACACTAACACATGTGCGAAAAGTGGTTTTTCAACACTAACACAAGTGCGAAAAGTGGTTTTTCCACACTAATACAAGTGCAAAAGTGGTTTCCTGCACCAACACAAGTGCGAATAGTGGTTTTTCAACACTAACACAAGTGCGAAAATTGGTTTTTCCACACTAATACAAGTGCAAAAGTGGTTTCCTGCACCAACACAAGTGCGAATAGTGGTTTTTCAACACTAACACAAGTGCGAAAAGTGGTTTTTCCACACTAATACAAGTGCAAAAGTGGTTTCCTGCACCAACACAAGTGCGAAAAGTGGTTTTTCAACACTAACACAAGTGCGAAAAGTGGTTTTTCAACACTGACACAAGTGCGAAAAGTGGTTTTTCAACACTAACACAAGTGCGATAAGTGGTTTTTCAACACTATCACAAGTGCAAAAAGTGTTTTTTCCACACTAATACAAGTGCAAAAGTCGTTTCCTGCACCAACACAAGTGCGAAAAGTGGTTTTTCCACACTTACACAAGTGCGAAAAGTGGTTTTTCAACACTATCACAAGTGCAAAAAGTGTTTTTTCCACACTAATACAAGTGCAAAAGTGGTTTCCTGCACCAACACAAGTGTGAAAAGTGGTTTTTCAACACTAACACAAGTGCGAAAAGTATTTTTTCAACACTAACACAAGTGCGAAAAGTGGTTTTTCCACACTAATACAAGTGCAAAAGTGGTATCCTGCACCAACACAAGTGCGAAAAGTGGTTTTTCAACACTAACACAAGTGCAAAAGTGGTTTTTCAACACTATCACAAGTGCAAAAAGTGTTTTTTCCACACTAATACAAGTGCAAAAGTGGTTTCCTGCACCAACACAAGTGTGAAAAGTGGTTTTTCAACACTAACACAAGTGCGAAAAGTGGTTTTTCAACACTAACACAAGTGCGAAAAGTGGTTTTTCAACACTAACACAAGTGCGAAAAGTGGTTTTTCCACACTAATACAAGTGCAAAAGTGGTTTCCTGCACCAACACAAGTGCGAATAGTGGTTTTTCAACACTAACACAAGTGCGAAAAGTGGTTTTTCAACACTAACACAAGTGTGAAAAGTGGTTTCTCCACACTAATACAAGTGCAAAAGTGGTTTCCTGCACCAACACAAGTGCGAAAAGTGGTTTTTCAACACTAACACAAGTGCGAAAAGTGGTTTTTCAACACTATCACAAGTGCAAAAAGTGTTTTTTCCACACTAATACAAGTGCAAAAGTGGTTTCCTGCACCAACACAAGTGCGAAAAGTGGTTTTTCAACACTAACACAAGTGCGAAAAGTGGTTTTTTAATACTATCACAAGTGCAAAAAGTGTTTTTTCCACACTAATACAAGTGCAAAACTGGTTTCCTGCACCAACACAAGTGCGAAAAGTGGTTTTTCAACACTAACACAAGTGCGAAAAGTGGTTTTTCAACACTATCACAAGTGCAAAAAGTGTGTTTTCCACACTAATACAAGTGCAAAAGTGGTTTCCTGCACCAACACAAGTGTGAAAAGTGGTTTTTCAACACTTACACAAGTGCGAAAAGTGGTTTTTCAACACTTACACAAGTGCGAAAAGTGGTTTTTCAACACTAACACAAGTGCGAAAAGTGGTTTTTCCACACTAATACAATTGCAAAAGTGGTTTTTCAACACTAACACAAGTGCGAAAAGTGGTTTTTCAACACTATCACAAGAGCAAAAAGTGTGTTTTCCACACTAATACAAGTGCAAAAGTGGTTTCCTGCACCAACACAAGTGTGAAAAGTGGTTTTTCAACACTTACACAAGTGCGAAAAGTGGTTTTTCAACACTTACACAAGTGCGAAAAGTGGTTTTTCAACACTAACACAAGTGCGAAAAGTGGTTTTTCCACACTAATACAAGTGTGAAAAGTGGTTTTTCAAAACTAACACAAGTGCGAAAAGTGGTTTTTCAACACTAACACAAGTGCGAAAAGTGGTTTTTCCACACTAATACAAGTGCAAAAGTGGTTTCCTGCACCAACACAAGTGCGAAAAGTGGTTTTTCAACACTATCACAAGTGCAAAAAGTGGTTTTTCAACACTAACACAAGTGCAAAAAGTGGTTTTTCAACACTATCACAAGTGCAAAAAGTGTTTTTTCCACACTAACACAAGTGCGAAAAGTGGTTTTTCAACACTAACACAAGTGCGAAAAGTGGTTTTTCCACACTAATACAAGTGCAAAAGTGGTTTCCTGCACCAACACAAGTGCGAATAGTGGTTTTTCAACACTAACACAAGTGCGAAAAGTGGTTTTTCAACACTAACACAAGTGCGAAAAGTGGTTTCTCCACACTAATACAAGTGCAAAAGTGGTTTCCTGCACCAACACAAGTGCGAAAAGAGGTTTTTCAACACTAACACAAGTGCGAAAAGTGGTTTTTCAACACTATCACAAGTGCAAAAAGTGTTTTTTCCACACTAATACAAGTGCAAAAGTGGTTTCCTGCACCAACACAAGTGCGAAAAGTGGTTTTTCAACACTAACACAAGTGCGAAAAGTGGTTTTTTAATACTATCACAAGTGCAAAAAGTGTTTTTTCCACACTAATACAAGTGCAAAACTGGTTTCCTGCACCAACACAAGTGCGAAAAGTGGTTTTTCAACACTAACACAAGTGCGAAAAGTGGTTTTTCAACACTATCACAAGTGCAAAAAGTGTGTTTTCCACACTAATACAAGTGCAAAAGTGGTTTCCTGCACCAACACAAGTGTGAAAAGTGGTTTTTCAACACTTACACAAGTGCGAAAAGTGGTTTTTCAACACTTACACAAGTGCGAAAAGTGGTTTTTCAACACTAACACAAGTGCGAAAAGTGGTTTTTCCACACTAATACAAGTGCAAAAGTGGTTTTTCAACACTAACACAAGTGCGAAAAGTGGTTTTTCAACACTATCACAAGAGCAAAAAGTGTGTTTTCCACACTAATACAAGTGCAAAAGTGGTTTCCTGCACCAACACAAGTGTGAAAAGTGGTTTTTCAACACTTACACAAGTGCGAAAAGTGGTTTTTCAACACTTACACAAGTGCGAAAAGTGGTTTTTCAACACTAACACAAGTGCGAAAAGTGGTTTTTCCACACTAATACAAGTGTGAAAAGTGGTTTTTCAAAACTAACACAAGTGCGAAAAGTGGTTTTTCAACACTAACACAAGTGCGAAAAGTGGTTTTTCCACACTAATACAAGTGCAAAAGTGGTTTCCTGCACCAACACAAGTGCGAAAAGTGGTTTTTCAACACTATCACAAGTGCAAAAAGTGGTTTTTCAACACTAACACAAGTGCAAAAAGTGGTTTTTCAACACTATCACAAGTGCAAAAAGTGTTTTTTTCCACACTAATACAAGTGCAACAGGGATTTCCTGCACCAACACAAGTGCGAAAAGTGGTTTTCAACACTAACACAAGCGCGAAATGTGGTTTTTCAACACTATCACAAGTGCAAAAAGTGTTTTTTCCACACTAATACAAGTGCAAAAGTGGTTTCCTGCACCAACACAAGTGTGAAAAGTGGTTTTTCAACACTAACACAAGTGCGAAAAGTGGTTTTTCAACACTAACACAAGTGCGAAAAGTGGTTTTTCAACACTAACACAAGTGCGAAAAGTGGTTTTTCCACACTAATACAAGTGCAAAAGTGGTTTCCTGCACCAACACAAGTGCGAATAGTGGTTTTTCAACACTAACACAAGTGCGAAAAGTGGTTTTTCAACACTAACACAAGTGCGAAAAGTGGTTTTCCACACTAATACAAGTGCAAAAGTGGTTTCCTGCACCAACACAAGTGCGAAAAGTGGTTTTTCAACACTAACACAAGTGCGAAAAGTGGTTTTTCAACACTAACACAAGTGCGAAAAGTGGTTTTTCAACACTAACACAAGTGCGAAAAGTGTTTTTTCAACACTAACACAAGTGCGAAAAGTGGTTTTTCAACACTAACACAAGTGCGAAAAGTAGTTTTTCAACACTAACACAAGTGCGAAAAGTGGTTTTTCCACACTAATACAAGTGCAAAAGTGGTTTTTCAACACTAACACAAGTGCGAAAAGTGGTTTTTCAACACTATCACAAGTGCAAAAAGTGTGTTTTCCACACTAATACAAGTGCAAAACTGGTTTCCTGCAACAACACAAGTGTGAAAAGTGGTTTTTCAACACTTACACAAGTGCGAAAAGTGGTTTTTCAACACTTACACAAGTGCGAAAAGTGGTTTTTCAACACTAACACAAGTGCGAAAAGTGGTTTTTCCACACTAATACAAGTGTGAAAAGTGGTTTTTCAAAACTAACACAAGTGCGAAAAGTGGTTTTTCAACACTAACACAAGTGCGAAAAGTGGTTTTTCCACACTAATACAAGTGCGAAAGTGGTTTCCTGCACCAACACAAGTGCGAAAAGTGGTTTTTCAACACTATCACAAGTGCGAAAAGTGGTTTTTCAACACTAACACAAGTGCAAAAAGTGGTTTTTCAACACTATCACAAGTGCAAAAAGTGTTTTTTCCACACTAATACAAGTGCAAAAGTGGTTTCCTGCACAAACACAAGTGTGAAAAGTGGTTTTTCAACACTAACACAAGTGCAAAAAGTGGTTTTTCAACACTAACACAAGTGCGAAAAGTGGTTTTTCAACACTAACACAAGTGCGAAAAGTGGTTTTTCCACACTAATACAAGTGCGAAAAGTGGGTTCTCCACACTAATACAAGTGCAAAAGTGGTTTCCTGCACCAACACAAGTGCGAAAAGTGGTTTTTCAACACTAACACAAGTGCGAAAAGTGGGTTCTCCACACTAATACAAGTGCAAAAGTGGTTTCCTGCACCAACACAAGTGCGAAAAGTGGTTTTTCAACACTAACACAAGTACGAAAAGTGGTTTTTCAACACTATCACAAGTGCAAAAAGTGTTTTTTCCACACTAATACAATTGCAAAAGTGGTTTCCTGCACCAACACAAGTGCGAAAAGTGGTTTTTCAACACTAACACATGTGCGAAAAGTGGTTTTTCAACACTAACACAAGTGCGAAAAGTGGTTTTTCCACACTAATACAAGTGCAAAAGTGGTTTCCTGCACCAACACAAGTGCGAAAAGTGGTTTTTCAACACTAACACAAGTGCGAAAAGTGGTTTTTCAACACTGACACAAGTGCGAAAAGTGGTTTTTCAACACTAACACAAGTGCGATAAGTGGTTTTTCAACACTATCACAAGTGCAAAAAGTGTTTTTTCCACACTAATACAAGTGCAAAAGTCGTTTCCTGCACCAACACAAGTGCGAAAAGTGGTTTTTCCACACTTACACAAGTGCGAAAAGTGGTTTTTCAACACTATCACAAGTGCAAAAAGTGTTTTTTCCACACTAATACAAGTGCAAAAGTGGTTTCCTGCACCAACACAAGTGTGAAAAGTGGTTTTTCAACACTAACACAAGTGCGAAAAGTGGTTTTTCAACACTAACACAAGTGCGAAAAGTGGTTTTTCAACACTATCACAAGTGCAAAAAGTGTTTTTTCCACACTAATACAAGTGCAAAAGTGGTTTCCTGCACCAACACAAGTGTGAAAAGTGGTTTTTCAACACTAACACAAGTGCGAAAAGTGGTTTTTCAACACTAACACAAGTGCGAAAAGTGGTTTTTCAACACTAACACATGTGCGAAAAGTGGTTTTTCAACACTAACACAAGTGCGAAAAGTGGTTTTTCCACACTAATACAAGTGCAAAAGTGGTTTCCTGCACCAACACAAGTGCGAATAGTGGTTTTTCAACACTAACACAAGTGCGAAAATTGGTTTTTCCACACTAATACAAGTGCAAAAGTGGTTTCCTGCACCAACACAAGTGCGAATAGTGGTTTTTCAACACTAACACAAGTGCGAAAAGTGGTTTTTCCACACTAATACAAGTGCAAAAGTGGTTTCCTGCACCAACACAAGTGCGAAAAGTGGTTTTTCAACACTAACACAAGTGCGAAAAGTGGTTTTTCAACACTGACACAAGTGCGAAAAGTGGTTTTTCAACACTAACACAAGTGCGATAAGTGGTTTTTCAACACTATCACAAGTGCAAAAAGTGTTTTTTCCACACTAATACAAGTGCAAAAGTCGTTTCCTGCACCAACACAAGTGCGAAAAGTGGTTTTTCCACACTTACACAAGTGCGAAAAGTGGTTTTTCAACACTATCACAAGTGCAAAAAGTGTTTTTTCCACACTAATACAAGTGCAAAAGTGGTTTCCTGCACCAACACAAGTGTGAAAAGTGGTTTTTCAACACTAACACAAGTGCGAAAAGTATTTTTTCAACACTAACACAAGTGCGAAAAGTGGTTTTTCCACACTAATACAAGTGCAAAAGTGGTATCCTGCACCAACACAAGTGCGAAAAGTGGTTTTTCAACACTAACACAAGTGCAAAAGTGGTTTTTCAACACTATCACAAGTGCAAAAAGTGTTTTTTCCACACTAATACAAGTGCAAAAGTGGTTTCCTGCACCAACACAAGTGTGAAAAGTGGTTTTTCAACACTAACACAAGTGCGAAAAGTGGTTTTTCAACACTAACACAAGTGCGAAAAGTGGTTTTTCAACACTAACACAAGTGCGAAAAGTGGTTTTTCCACACTAATACAAGTGCAAAAGTGGTTTCCTGCACCAACACAAGTGCGAATAGTGGTTTTTCAACACTAACACAAGTGCGAAAAGTGGTTTTTCAACACTAACACAAGTGTGAAAAGTGGTTTCTCCACACTAATACAAGTGCAAAAGTGGTTTCCTGCACCAACACAAGTGCGAAAAGTGGTTTTTCAACACTAACACAAGTGCGAAAAGTGGTTTTTCAACACTATCACAAGTGCAAAAAGTGTTTTTTCCACACTAATACAAGTGCAAAAGTGGTTTCCTGCACCAACACAAGTGCGAAAAGTGGTTTTTCAACACTAACACAAGTGCGAAAAGTGGTTTTTTAATACTATCACAAGTGCAAAAAGTGTTTTTTCCACACTAATACAAGTGCAAAACTGGTTTCCTGCACCAACACAAGTGCGAAAAGTGGTTTTTCAACACTAACACAAGTGCGAAAAGTGGTTTTTCAACACTATCACAAGTGCAAAAAGTGTGTTTTCCACACTAATACAAGTGCAAAAGTGGTTTCCTGCACCAACACAAGTGTGAAAAGTGGTTTTTCAACACTTACACAAGTGCGAAAAGTGGTTTTTCAACACTTACACAAGTGCGAAAAGTGGTTTTTCAACACTAACACAAGTGCGAAAAGTGGTTTTTCCACACTAATACAATTGCAAAAGTGGTTTTTCAACACTAACACAAGTGCGAAAAGTGGTTTTTCAACACTATCACAAGAGCAAAAAGTGTGTTTTCCACACTAATACAAGTGCAAAAGTGGTTTCCTGCACCAACACAAGTGTGAAAAGTGGTTTTTCAACACTTACACAAGTGCGAAAAGTGGTTTTTCAACACTTACACAAGTGCGAAAAGTGGTTTTTCAACACTAACACAAGTGCGAAAAGTGGTTTTTCCACACTAATACAAGTGTGAAAAGTGGTTTTTCAAAACTAACACAAGTGCGAAAAGTGGTTTTTCAACACTAACACAAGTGCGAAAAGTGGTTTTTCCACACTAATACAAGTGCAAAAGTGGTTTCCTGCACCAACACAAGTGCGAAAAGTGGTTTTTCAACACTATCACAAGTGCAAAAAGTGGTTTTTCAACACTAACACAAGTGCAAAAAGTGGTTTTTCAACACTATCACAAGTGCAAAAAGTGTTTTTTCCACACTAACACAAGTGCGAAAAGTGGTTTTTCAACACTAACACAAGTGCGAAAAGTGGTTTTTCCACACTAATACAAGTGCAAAAGTGGTTTCCTGCACCAACACAAGTGCGAATAGTGGTTTTTCAACACTAACACAAGTGCGAAAAGTGGTTTTTCAACACTAACACAAGTGCGAAAAGTGGTTTCTCCACACTAATACAAGTGCAAAAGTGGTTTCCTGCACCAACACAAGTGCGAAAAGAGGTTTTTCAACACTAACACAAGTGCGAAAAGTGGTTTTTCAACACTATCACAAGTGCAAAAAGTGTTTTTTCCACACTAATACAAGTGCAAAAGTGGTTTCCTGCACCAACACAAGTGCGAAAAGTGGTTTTTCAACACTAACACAAGTGCGAAAAGTGGTTTTTTAATACTATCACAAGTGCAAAAAGTGTTTTTTCCACACTAATACAAGTGCAAAACTGGTTTCCTGCACCAACACAAGTGCGAAAAGTGGTTTTTCAACACTAACACAAGTGCGAAAAGTGGTTTTTCAACACTATCACAAGTGCAAAAAGTGTGTTTTCCACACTAATACAAGTGCAAAAGTGGTTTCCTGCACCAACACAAGTGTGAAAAGTGGTTTTTCAACACTTACACAAGTGCGAAAAGTGGTTTTTCAACACTTACACAAGTGCGAAAAGTGGTTTTTCAACACTAACACAAGTGCGAAAAGTGGTTTTTCCACACTAATACAAGTGCAAAAGTGGTTTTTCAACACTAACACAAGTGCGAAAAGTGGTTTTTCAACACTATCACAAGAGCAAAAAGTGTGTTTTCCACACTAATACAAGTGCAAAAGTGGTTTCCTGCACCAACACAAGTGTGAAAAGTGGTTTTTCAACACTTACACAAGTGCGAAAAGTGGTTTATCAACACTTACACAAGTGCGAAAAGTGGTTTTTCAACACTAACACAAGTGCGAAAAGTGGTTTTTCCACACTAATACAAGTGTGAAAAGTGGTTTTTCAAAACTAACACAAGTGCGAAAAGTGGTTTTTCAACACTAACACAAGTGCGAAAAGTGGTTTTTCCACACTAATACAAGTGCAAAAGTGGTTTCCTGCACCAACACAAGTGCGAAAAGTGGTTTTTCAACACTATCACAAGTGCAAAAAGTGGTTTTTCAACACTAACACAAGTGCAAAAAGTGGTTTTTCAACACTATCACAAGTGCAAAAAGTGTTTTTTTCCACACTAATACAAGTGCAACAGGGATTTCCTGCACCAACACAAGTGCGAAAAGTGGTTTTCAACACTAACACAAGCGCGAAATGTGGTTTTTCAACACTATCACAAGTGCAAAAAGTGTTTTTTCCACACTAATACAAGTGCAAAAGTGGTTTCCTGCACCAACACAAGTGTGAAAAGTGGTTTTTCAACACTAACACAAGTGCGAAAAGTGGTTTTTCAACACTAACACAAGTGCGAAAAGTGGTTTTTCAACACTAACACAAGTGCGAAAAGTGGTTTTTCCACACTAATACAAGTGCAAAAGTGGTTTCCTGCACCAACACAAGTGCGAATAGTGGTTTTTCAACACTAACACAAGTGCGAAAAGTGGTTTTTCAACACTAACACAAGTGCGAAAAGTGGTTTTCCACACTAATACAAGTGCAAAAGTGGTTTCCTGCACCAACACAAGTGCGAAAAGTGGTTTTTCAACACTAACACAAGTGCGAAAAGTGGTTTTTCAACACTAACACAAGTGCGAAAAGTGGTTTTTCAACACTAACACAAGTGCGAAAAGTGTTTTTTCAACACTAACACAAGTGCGAAAAGTGGTTTTTCAACACTAACACAAGTGCGAAAAGTAGTTTTTCAACACTAACACAAGTGCGAAAAGTGGTTTTTCCACACTAATACAAGTGCAAAAGTGGTTTTTCAACACTAACACAAGTGCGAAAAGTGGTTTTTCAACACTATCACAAGTGCAAAAAGTGTGTTTTCCACACTAATACAAGTGCAAAACTGGTTTCCTGCAACAACACAAGTGTGAAAAGTGGTTTTTCAACACTTACACAAGTGCGAAAAGTGGTTTTTCAACACTTACACAAGTGCGAAAAGTGGTTTTTCAACACTAACACAAGTGCGAAAAGTGGTTTTTCCACACTAATACAAGTGTGAAAAGTGGTTTTTCAAAACTAACACAAGTGCGAAAAGTGGTTTTTCAACACTAACACAAGTGCGAAAAGTGGTTTTTCCACACTAATACAAGTGCGAAAGTGGTTTCCTGCACCAACACAAGTGCGAAAAGTGGTTTTTCAACACTATCACAAGTGCGAAAAGTGGTTTTTCAACACTAACACAAGTGCAAAAAGTGGTTTTTCAACACTATCACAAGTGCAAAAAGTGTTTTTTCCACACTAATACAAGTGCAAAAGTGGTTTCCTGCACAAACACAAGTGTGAAAAGTGGTTTTTCAACACTAACACAAGTGCAAAAAGTGGTTTTTCAACACTAACACAAGTGCGAAAAGTGGTTTTTCAACACTAACACAAGTGCGAAAAGTGGTTTTTCCACACTAATACAAGTGCAAAAGTGGTTTCCTGCACCAACACAAGTGCGAATAGTGGTTTTTCAACACTAACACAAGTGCGAAAAGTGGTTTTTCAACACTAACACAAGTGCGAAAAGTGGGTTCTCCACACTAATACAAGTGCAAAAGTGGTTTCCTGCACCAACACAAGTGCGAAAAGTGGTTTTTCAACACTAACACAAGTACGAAAAGTGGTTTTTCAACACTATCACAAGTGCAAAAAGTGTTTTTTCCACACTAATACAATTGCAAAAGTGGTTTCCTGCACCAACACAAGTGCGAAAAGTGGTTTTTCAACACTAACACATGTGCGAAAAGTGGTTTTTCAACACTAACACAAGTGCGAAAAGTGGTTTTTCCACACTAATACAAGTGCAAAAGTGGTTTCCTGCACCAACACAAGTGCGAATAGTGGTTTTTCAACACTAACACAAGTGCGAAAAGTTGTTTTTCCACACTAATACAAGTGAAAAAGTGGTTTCCTGCACCAACACAAGTGCGAATAGTGGTTTTTTCAACACTAACACAAGTGCGAAAAGTGGTTTTTCCACACTAATACAAGTGCAAAAGTGGTTTCCTGCACCAACACAAGTGCGAAAAGTGGTTTTTCAACACTAACACAAGTGCGAAAAGTGGTTTTTCAACACTGACACAAGTGCGAAAAGTGGTTTTTCAACACTAACACAAATGCGATAAGTGGTTTTTCAACACTATCACAAGTGCAAAAAGTGTTTTTTCCACACTAATACAAGTGCAAAAGTCGTTTCCTGCACCAACACAAGTGCGAAAAGTGGTTTTTCCACACTTACACAAGTGCGAAAAGTGGTTTTTCAACACTATCACAAGTGCAAAAAGTGTTTTTTCCACACTAATACAAGTGCAAAAGTGGTTTCCTGCACCAACACAAGTGTGAAAAGTGGTTTTTCAACACTAACACAAGTGCGAAAAGTGGTTTTTCAACACTAACACAAGTGCGAAAAGTGGTTTTTTAATACTATCACAAGTGCAAAAAGTGTTTTTTCCACACTAATACAAGTGCAAAACTGGTTTCCTGCACCAACACAAGTGCGAAAAGTGGTTTTTCAACACTAACACAAGTGCGAAAAGTGGTTTTTCAACACTATCACAAGTGCAAAAAGTGTGTTTTCCACACTAATACAAGTGCAAAAGTGGTTTCCTGCACCAACACAAGTGTGAAAAGTGGTTTTTCAACACTTACACAAGTGCGAAAAGTGGTTTTTCAACACTTACACAAGTGCGAAAAGTGGTTTTTCAACACTAACACAAGTGCGAAAAGTGGTTTTTCCACACTAATACAAGTGCAAAAGTGGTTTTTCAACACTAACACAAGTGCGAAAAGTGGTTTTTCAACACTATCACAAGAGCAAAAAGTGTGTTTTCCACACTAATACAAGTGCAAAAGTGGTTTCCTGCACCAACACAAGTGTGAAAAGTGGTTTTTCAACACTTACACAAGTGCGAAAAGTGGTTTTTCAACACTTACACAAGTGCGAAAAGTGGTTTTTCAACACTAACACAAGTGCGAAAAGTGGTTTTTCCACACTAATACAAGTGTGAAAAGTGGTTTTTCAAAACTAACACAAGTGCGAAAAGTGGTTTTTCAACACTAACACAAGTGCGAAAAGTGGTTTTTCCACACTAATACAAGTGCAAAAGTGGTTTCCTGCACCAACACAAGTGCGAAAAGTGGTTTTTCAACACTATCACAAGTGCAAAAAGTGGTTTTTCAACACTAACACAAGTGCAAAAAGTGGTTTTTCAACACTATCACAAGTGCAAAAAGTGTTTTTTTCCACACTAATACAAGTGCAACAGGGATTTCCTGCACCAACACAAGTGCGAAAAGTGGTTTTCAACACTAACACAAGCGCGAAATGTGGTTTTTCAACACTATCACAAGTGCAAAAAGTGTTTTTTCCACACTAATACAAGTGCAAAAGTGGTTTCCTGCACCAACACAAGTGTGAAAAGTGGTTTTTCAACACTAACACAAGTGCGAAAAGTGGTTTTTCAACACTAACACAAGTGCGAAAAGTGGTTTTTCAACACTAACACAAGTGCGAAAAGTGGTTTTTCCACACTAATACAAGTGCAAAAGTGGTTTCCTGCACCAACACAAGTGCGAATAGTGGTTTTTCAACACTAACACAAGTGCGAAAAGTGGTTTTTCAATACTAACACAAGTGCGAAAAGTGGTTTTCCACACTAATACAAGTGCAAAAGTGGTTTCCTGCACCAACACAAGTGCGAAAAGTGGTTTTTCAACACTAACACAAGTGCGAAAAGTGGTTTTTCAACACTAACACAAGTGCGAAAAGTGGTTTTTCAACACTAACACAAGTGCGAAAAGTGTTTTTTCAACACTAACACAAGTGCGAAAAGTGGTTTTTCAACACTAACACAAGTGCGAAAAGTAGTTTTTCAACACTAACACAAGTGCGAAAAGTGGTTTTTCCACACTAATACAAGTGCAAAAGTGGTTTTTCAACACTAACACAAGTGCGAAAAGTGGTTTTTCAACACTATCACAAGTGCAAAAAGTGTGTTTTCCACACTAATACAAGTGCAAAACTGGTTTCCTGCAACAACACAAGTGTGAAAAGTGGTTTTTCAACACTTACACAAGTGCGAAAAGTGGTTTTTCAACACTTACACAAGTGCGAAAAGTGGTTTTTCAACACTAACACAAGTGCGAAAAGTGGTTTTTCCACACTAATACAAGTGTGAAAAGTGGTTTTTCAAAACTAACACAAGTGCGAAAAGTGGTTTTTCAACACTAACACAAGTGCGAAAAGTGGTTTTTCCACACTAATACAAGTGCAAAAGTGGTTTCCTGCACCAACACAAGTGCGAAACGTGGTTTTTCAACACTATCACAAGTGCGAAAAGTGGTTTTTCAACACTAACACAAGTGCAAAAAGTGGTTTTTCAACACTATCACAAGTGCAAAAAGTGTTTTTTCCACACTAATACAAGTGCAAAAGTGGT
This sequence comes from Myxine glutinosa, assembly GCF_964187855.1. Classification (NCBI taxonomy): domain Eukaryota; kingdom Metazoa; phylum Chordata; class Myxini; order Myxiniformes; family Myxinidae; genus Myxine; species Myxine glutinosa. The sequence goes on from NW_027616727.1 coordinate 169,669, forward strand.
TTCCTGCACAAACACAAGTGTGAAAAGTGGTTTTTCAACACTAACACAAGTGCAAAAAGTGGTTTTTCAACACTAACACAAGTGCGAAAAGTGGTTTTTCAACATTAACACAAGTGCGAAAAGTGGTTTTTCCACACTAATACAAGTGCAAAAGTGGTTTCCTGCACCAACACAAGTGCGAATAGTGGTTTTTCAACACTAACACAAGTGCGAAAAGTGGTTTTTCAACACTAACACAAGTGCGAAAAGTGGGTTCTCCACACTAATACAAGTGCAAAAGTGGTTTCCTGCACCAACACAAGTGCGAAAAGTGGTTTTTCAACACTAACACAAGTACGAAAAGTGGTTTTTTCAACACTATCACAAGTGCAAAAAAGTGTTTTTTCCACACTAATACAATTGCAAAAGTGGTTTCCTGCACCAACACAAGTGCGAAAAGTGGTTTTTCAACACTAACACATGTGCGAAAAGTGGTTTTTCAACACTAACACAAGTGCGAAAAGTGGTTTTTTCCACACTAATACAAGTGCAAAAGTGGTTTCCTGCACCAACACAAGTGCGAATAGTGGTTTTTCAACACTAACACAAGTGCGAAAAGTGGTTTTTCCACACTAATACAAGTGAAAAAGTGGTTTACCTGCACCAACACAAGTGCGAATAGTGGTTTTTTCAACACTAACACAAGTGCGAAAAGTGGTTTTTCCACACTAATACAAGTGCAAAAGTGGTTTCCTGCACCAACACAAGTGCGAAAAGTGGTTTTTCAACACTAACACAAGTGCGAAAAGTGGTTTTTCAACACTGACACAAGTGCGAAAAGTGGTTTTTCAACACTAACACAAGTGCGATAAGTGGTTTTTCAACACTATCACAAGTGCAAAAAGTGTTTTTTCCACACTAATACAAGTGCAAAAGTCGTTTCCTGCACCAACACAAGTGCGAAAAGTGGTTTTTCCACACTTACACAAGTGCGAAAAGTGGTTTTTCAACACTATCACAAGTGCAAAAAGTGTTTTTTCCACACTAATACAAGTGCAAAAGTGGTTTCCTGCACCAACACAAGTGTGAAAAGTGGTTTTTCAACACTAACACAAGTGCGAAAAGTGGTTTTTCAACACTAACACAAGTGCGAAAAGTGGTTTTTCCACACTAATACAAGTGCAAAAGTGGTTTCCTGCACCAACACAAGTGTGAAAAGTGGTTTTTCAACACTAACACAAGTGCGAAAAGTGGTTTTTCAACACTAACACAAGTGCGAAAAGTGGTTTTTCCACACTAATACAAGTGCAAAAGTGGTTTCCTGCACCAACACAAGTGCGAAAAGTGGTTTTTCAACACTATCACAAGTGCAAAAAGTGTTTTTCCACAGTAATAGAAGTGCAAAAGTGGTATCCTGCACCAACACAAGTGCGAAAAGTGGTTTTTCAACACTAACACAAGTGCAAAAAGTGGTTTTTCAACACTATCACAAGTGCAAAAAGTGTTTTTTCCACACTAATACAAGTGCAAAAGTGGTTTCCTGCACCAACACAAGTGTGAAAAGTGGTTTTTCAACACTAACACAAGTGCGAAAAGTGGTTTTTCAACACTAACACAAGTGCGAAAAGTGGTTTTTCAACACTAACACAAGTGCGAAAAGTGGTTTTTCCACACTAATACAAGTGCAAAAGTGGTTTCCTGCACCAACACAAGTGCGAATAGTGGTTTTTCAACACTAACACAAGTGCGAAAAGTGGTTTTTCAACACTAACACAAGTGCGAAAAGTGGTTTCTCCACACTAATACAAGTGCAAAAGTGGTTTCCTGCACCAACACAAGTGCGAAAAGTGGTTTTTCAACACTAACACAAGTGCGAAAAGTGGTTTTTCAACACTATCACAAGTGCAAAAAGTGTTTTTTCCACACTAATACAAGTGCAAAAGTGGTTTCCTGCACCAACACAAGTGCGAAAAGTGGTTTTTCAACACTAACACAAGTGCGAAAAGTGGTTTTTTAATACTATCACAAGTGCAAAAAGTGTTTTTTCCACACTAATACAAGTGCAAAACTGGTTTCCTGCACCAACACAAGTGCGAAAAGTGGTTTTTCAACACTAACACAAGTGCGAAAAGTGGTTTTTCAACACTATCACAAGTGCAAAAAGTGTGTTTTCCACACTAATACAAGTGCAAAAGTGGTTTCCTGCACCAACACAAGTGTGAAAAGTGGTTTTTCAACACTTACACAAGTGCAAAAAGTGTGTTTTCCACACTAATACAAGTGCAAAAGTGGTTTCCTGCACCAACACAAGTGTGAAAAGTGGTTTTTCAACACTTACACAAGTGCGAAAAGTGGTTTTTCAACACTTACACAAGTGCGAAAAGTGGTTTTTCAACACTAACACAAGTGCGAAAAGTGGTTTTTCAACACTAACACAAGTGCAAAAAGTGGTTTTTCAACACTAACACAAGTGCGAAAAGTGGTTTTTCAACATTAACACAAGTGCGAAAAGTGGTTTTTCCACACTAATACAAGTGCAAAAGTGGTTTCCTGCACCAACACAAGTGCGAATAGTGGTTTTTCAACACTAACACAAGTGCGAAAAGTGGTTTTTCAACACTAACACAAGTGCGAAAAGTGGGTTCTCCACACTAATACAAGTGCAAAAGTGGTTTCCTGCACCAACACAAGTGCGAAAAGTGGTTTTTCAACACTAACACAAGTGCGAAAAGTGGTTTTTCAACACTAACACAAGTGCAAAAAGTGGTTTTTCAACACTAACACAAGTGCGAAAAGTGGTTTTTCAACATTAACACAAGTGCGAAAAGTGGTTTTTCCACACTAATACAAGTGCAAAAGTGGTTTCCTGCACCAACACAAGTGCGAATAGTGGTTTTTCAACACTAACACAAGTGCGAAAAGTGGTTTTTCAACACTAACACAAGTGCGAAAAGTGGGTTCTCCACACTAATACAAGTGCAAAAGTGGTTTCCTGCACCAACACAAGTGCGAAAAGTGGTTTTTCAACACTAACACAAGTACGAAAAGTGGTTTTTCAACACTATCACAAGTGCAAAAAGTGTTTTTTCCACACTAATACAATTGCAAAAGTGGTTTCCTGCACCAACACAAGTGCGAAAAGTGGTTTTTCAACACTAACACATGTGCGAAAAGTGGTTTTTCAACACTAACACAAGTGCGAAAAGTGGTTTTTCCACACTAATACAAGTGCAAAAGTGGTTTCCTGCACCAACACAAGTGCGAATAGTGGTTTTTCAACACTAACACAAGTGCGAAAAGTGGTTTTTCCACACTAATACAAGTGAAAAAGTGGTTTCCTGCACCAACACAAGTGCGAATAGTGGTTTTTCAACACTAACACAAGTGCGAAAAGTGGTTTTTCCACACTAATACAAGTGCAAAAGTGGTTTCCTGCACCAACACAAGTGCGAAAAGTGGTTTTTCAACACTAACACAAGTGCGAAAAGTGGTTTTTCAACACTGACACAAGTGCGAAAAGTGGTTTTTCAACACTAACACAAGTGCGATAAGTGGTTTTTCAACACTATCACAAGTGCAAAAAGTGTTTTTTCCACACTAATACAAGTGCAAAAGTCGTTTCCTGCACCAACACAAGTGCGAAAAGTGGTTTTTCCACACTTACACAAGTGCGAAAAGTGGTTTTTCAACACTATCACAAGTGCAAAAAGTGTTTTTTCCACACTAATACAAGTGCAAAAGTGGTTTCCTGCACCAACACAAGTGTGAAAAGTGGTTTTTCAACACTAACACAAGTGCGAAAAGTGGTTTTTCAACACTAACACAAGTGCGAAAAGTGGTTTTTCCACACTAATACAAGTGCAAAAGTGGTTTCCTGCACCAACACAAGTGTGAAAAGTGGTTTTTCAACACTAACACAAGTGCGAAAAGTGGTTTTTCAACACTAACACAAGTGCGAAAAGTGGTTTTTCCACACTAATACAAGTGCAAAAGTGGTTTCCTGCACCAACACAAGTGCGAAAAGTGGTTTTTCAACACTATCACAAGTGCAAAAAGTGTTTTTCCACAGTAATAGAAGTGCAAAAGTGGTATCCTGCACCAACACAAGTGCGAAAAGTGGTTTTTCAACACTAACACAAGTGCAAAAAGTGGTTTTTCAACACTATCACAAGTGCAAAAAGTGTTTTTTCCACACTAATACAAGTGCAAAAGTGGTTTCCTGCACCAACACAAGTGTGAAAAGTGGTTTTTCAACACTAACACAAGTGCGAAAAGTGGTTTTTCAACACTAACACAAGTGCGAAAAGTGGTTTTTCAACACTAACACAAGTGCGAAAAGTGGTTTTTCCACACTAATACAAGTGCAAAAGTGGTTTCCTGCACCAACACAAGTGCGAATAGTGGTTTTTCAACACTAACACAAGTGCGAAAAGTGGTTTTTCAACACTAACACAAGTGCGAAAAGTGGTTTCTCCACACTAATACAAGTGCAAAAGTGGTTTCCTGCACCAACACAAGTGCGAAAAGTGGTTTTTCAACACTAACACAAGTGCGAAAAGTGGTTTTTCAACACTATCACAAGTGCAAAAAGTGTTTTTTCCACACTAATACAAGTGCAAAAGTGGTTTCCTGCACCAACACAAGTGCGAAAAGTGGTTTTTCAACACTAACACAAGTGCGAAAAGTGGTTTTTTAATACTATCACAAGTGCAAAAAGTGTTTTTTCCACACTAATACAAGTGCAAAACTGGTTTCCTGCACCAACACAAGTGCGAAAAGTGGTTTTTCAACACTAACACAAGTGCGAAAAGTGGTTTTTCAACACTATCACAAGTGCAAAAAGTGTGTTTTTCCACACTAATACAAGTGCAAAAGTGGTTTCCTGCACCAACACAAGTGTGAAAAGTGGTTTTTCAACACTTACACAAGTGCGAAAAGTGGTTTTTCAACACTTACACAAGTGCGAAAAGTGGTTTTTCAACACTAACACAAGTGCGAAAAGTGGTTTTTCCACACTAATACAAGTGTGAAAAGTGGTTTTTCAAAACTAACACAAGTGCAAAAAGTGGTTTTTCAACACTAACACAAGTGCGAAAAGTGGTTTTTCCACACTAATACAAGTGCAAAAGTGGTTTCCTGCACCAACACAAGTGCGAAAAGTGGCTTTTCAACACTATCACAAGTGCGAAAAGTGGTTTTTCAACACTAACACAAGTGCAAAAAGTGGTTTTTCAACACTATCACAAGTGCAAAAAGTGTTTTTTTCCACACTAATACAAGTGCAAAAGTGGTTTCCTGCACCAACACAAGTGTGAAAAGTGGTTTTTCAACACTATCACAAGTGCAAAAAGTGTTTTTTCCACACTAATACAATTGCAAAAGTGGTTTGCTGCACCAACACAAGTGCGAAAAGTGGTTTTTCAACACTAACACAAGTGCGAAAAGTGGTTTTTCAATACTATCACAAGTGCAAAAAGTGTTTTTTCCACACTAATACAAGTGCAAAACTGGTTTCCTGCACCAACACAAGTGCGAAAAGTGGTTTTTCAACACTAACACAAATGCGAAAAGTGGTTTTTCAACACTATCACAAGTGCAAAAAGTGTTTTTTCCACACTAATACAAGTGCAAAAGTGGTTTCCTGCACCAACACAAGTGTGAAAAGTGGTTTTTCAACACTTACACAAGTGCGAAAAGTGGTTTTTCAACACTAACACAAGTGCGAAAAGTGGTTTTTCCACACTAATACAAGTGCAAAAGTGGTTTCCTGCACCAACACAAGTGCGAATAGTGGTTTTTCAACACTAACACAAGTGCGAAAAGTGGTTTTTCAACCTAACACAAGTGCGAAAAGTGGTTTTTCCACACTAATACAAGTGCAAAAGTGGTTTCCTGCACCAACACAAGTGCGAATAGTGGTTTTTCAACACTAACACAAGTGCGAAAAGTGGTTTTTCCACACTAATACAAGTGCAAAAGTGGTTTCCTGCACCAACACAAGTGCGAAAAGTGGTTTTTCAACACTAACACAAGTGCGAAAAGTGGTTTTTCAACACTGACACAAGTGCGAAAAGTGGTTTTTCAACACTAACACAAGTGCGATAAGTGGTTTTTCAACACTATCACAAGTGCAAAAAGTGTTTTTTCCACACTAATACAAGTGCAAAAGTGGTTTCCTGCACCAACACAAGTGCGAAAAGTGGTTTTTCCACACTTACACAAGTGCGAAAAGTGGTTTTTCAACACTATCACAAGTGCAAAAAGTGTTTTTTCCACACTAATACAAGTGCAAAAGTGGGTTCCTGCACCAACACAAGTGTGAAAAGTGGTTTTTCAACACTAACACAAGTGCGAAAAGTGGTTTTTCAACACTAACACAAGTGCGAAAAGTGGTTTTTCCACACTAATACAAGTGCAAAAGTGGTTTCCTGCACCAACACAAGTGCGAAAAGTGGTTTTTCAACACTATCACAAGTGCAAAAAGTGTTTTTTCCACAGTAATACAAGTGCAAAAGTGGTATCCTGCACCAACACAAGTGCGAAAAGTGGTTTTTCAACACTAACACAAGTGCAAAAAGTGGTTTTTCAACACTATCACAAGTGCAAAAAGTGTTTTTTCCACACTAATACAAGTGCAAAAGTGGTTTCCTGCACCAACACAAGTGTGAAAAGTGGTTTTTCAACACTAACACAAGTGCGAAAAGTGGTTTTTCAACACTAACACAAGTGCGAAAAGTGGTTTTTCAACACTAACACAAGTGCGAAAAGTGGTTTTTCCACACTAATACAAGTGCAAAAAGTGGTTTTTCAACACTAACACAAGTGCGAAAAGTGGTTTCTCCACATTAATACAAGTGCAAAAGTGGTTTCCTGCACCAACACAAGTGCGAAAAGTGGTTTTTCAACACTAACACAAGTGCGAAAAGTGGTTTTTCAACACTATCACAAGTGCAAAAAGTGTTATTTCCACACTAATACAAGTGCAAAAGTGGTTTCCTGCACCAACACAAGTGCGAAAAGTGGTTTTTCAACACTAACACAAGTGCGAAAAGTGGTTTTTAAATACTATCACAAGTGCAAAAAGTGTTTTTTCCACACTAATACAAGTGCAAAACTGGTTTCCTGCACCAACACAAGTGCGAAAAGTGGTTTTTCAACACTAACACAAGTGCGAAAAGTGTTTTTTCAACACTATCACAAGTGCAAAAAGTGTTTTTTCCACACTAATACAAGTGCAAAAGTGGTTTCCTGCACCAACACAAGTGTGAAAAGTGGTTTTTCAACACTTACACAAGTGCAAAAAGTGGTTTTTCAACACTATCACAAGTGCAAAAAGTGTTTTTTCCACACTAATACAAGTGCAAAAGTGGTTTCCTGCACCAACACAAGTGTGAAAAGTGGTTTTTCAACACTAACACAAGTGCGAAAAGTCGTTTTTCAACACTAACACAAGTGCGAAAAGTGGTTTTTCAACACTAAGACAAGTGCGAAAAGTGGTTTTTCCACACTAATACAAGTGCAAAAGTTGTTTCCTGCACCAACACAAGTGCGAATAGTGGTTTTTCAACACTAACACAAGTGCGAAAAGTGGTTTTTCAACACTAACACAAGTGCGAAAAGTGGTTTCTCCACACTAATACAAGTGCAAAAGTGGTTTCCTGCACCAACACAAGTGCGAAAAGTGGTTTTTCAACACTAACACAAGTGCGAAAAGTGGTTTTTCAACACTATCACAAGTGCAAAAAGTGTTATTTCCACACTAATACAAGTGCAAAAGTGGTTTCCTGCACCAACACAAGTGCGAAAAGTGGTTTTTCAACACTAACACAAGTGCGAAAAGTGGTTTTTTAATACTATCACAAGTGCAAAAAGTGTTTTTTCCACACTAATACAAGTGCAAAACTGGTTTCCTGCACCAACACAAGTGCGAAAAGTGGTTTTTCAACACTAACACAAGTGCGAAAAGTGGTTTTTCAACACTATCACAAGTGCAAAAAGTGTTTTTTCCACACTAATACAAGTGCAAAAGTGGTTTCCTGCACCAACACAAGTGTGAAAAGTGGTTTTTCAACACTTACACAAGTGCAAAAAGTGGTTTTTCAACACTATCACAAGTGCAAAAAGTGTTTTTTCCACACTAATACAAGTGCAAAAGTGGTTTCCTGCACCAACACAAGTGTGAAAAGTGGTTTTTCAACACTAACACAAGTGCGAAAAGTCGTTTTTCAACACTAACACAAGTGCGAAAAGTGGTTTTTCAACACTAAGACAAGTGCGAAAAGTGGTTTTTCCACACTATTACAAGTGCAAAAGTTGTTTCCTGCACCAACACAAGTGCGAATAGTGGTTTTTCAACACTAACACAAGTGCGAAAAGTGTTTTTTCAACACTAACACAAGTGCGAAAAGTGGTTTTTCAACACTAACACAAGTGCGAAAAGTGGTTTTTCAACACTAACACAAGTGCGAAAAGTGGTTTTTCCACACTAATACAAGTGCAAAAGTGGTTTTTCAACACTAACACAAGTGCGAAAAGTGGTTTTTTAATACTATCACAAGTGCAAAAAGTGTTTTTTCCACACTAATACAAGTGCAAAACTGGTTTCCTGCACCAACACAAGTGCGAAAAGTGGTTTTTCAACACTAACACAAGTGCGAAAAGTGGTTTTTCAACACTATCACAAGTGCAAAAAGTGTGTTTTCCACACTAATACAAGTGCAAAAGTGGTTTCCTGCACCAACACAAGTGTGAAAAGTGGTTTTTCAACACTTACACAAGTGCGAAAAGTGGTTTTTCAACACTTACACAAGTGCGAAAAGTGGTTTTTCAACACTAACACAAGTGCGAAAAGTGGTTTTTCCACACTAATACAAGTGCAAAAGTGGTTTTTCAACACTAACACAAGTGCGAAAAGTGGTTTTTCAACACTATCACAAGAGCAAAAAGTGTGTTTTCCACACTAATACAAGGGCAAAAGTGGTTTCCTGCACCAACACAAGTGTGAAAAGTGGTTTTTCAACACTTACACAAGTGCGAAAAGTGGTTTTTCAACACTTACACAAGTGCGAAAAGTGGTTTTTCAACACTAACACAAGTGCGAAAAGTGGTTTTTCCACACTAATACAAGTGTGAAAAGTGGTTTTTCAAAACTAACACAAGTGCGAAAAGTGGTTTTTCAACACTAACACAAGTGCGAAAAGTGGTTTTTCCACACTAATACAAGTGCAAAAGTGGTTTCCTGCACCAACACAAGTGCGAAAAGTGGTTTTTCAACACTATCACAAGTGCGAAAAGTGGTTTTTCAACACTAACACAAGTGCAAAAAGTGGTTTTTCAACACTATCACAAGTGCAAAAAGTGTTTTTTTCCACACTAATACAAGTGCAAAAGTGGTTTCCTGCACCAACACAAGTGTGAAAAGTGGTTTTTCAACACTATCACAAGTGCAAAAAGTGTTTTTTCCACACTAATACAATTGCAAAAGTGGTTTCCTGCACCAACACAAGTGCGAAAAGTGGTTTTTCAACACTAACACAAGTGCGAAAAGTGGTTTTTCAATACTATCACAAGTGCAAAAAGTGTTTTTTCCACACTAATACAAGTGCAAAACTGGTTTCCTGCACCAACACAAGTGCGAAAAGTGGTTTTTCAACACTAACACAAATGCGAAAAGTGGTTTTTCAACACTATCACAAGTGCAAAAAGTGTTTTTTCCACACTAATACAAGTGCAAAAGTGGTTTCCTGCACCAACACAAGTGTGAAAAGTGGTTTTTCAACACTTACACAAGTGCGAAAAGTGGTTTTTCAACACTAACACAAGTGCGAAAAGTGGTTTTTCCACACTAATACAAGTGCAAAAGTGGTTTCCTGCACCAACACAAGTGCGAATAGTGGTTTTTCAACACTAACACAAGTGCGAAAAGTGGTTTTTCAACACTAACACAAGTGCGAAAAGTGGTTTTTCCACACTAATACAAGTGCAAAAGTGGTTTCCTGCACCAACACAAGTGCGAATAGTGGTTTTTCAACACTAACACAAGTGCGAAAAGTGGTTTTTCCACACTAATACAAGTGCAAAAGTGGTTTCCTGCACCAACACAAGTGCGAAAAGTGGTTTTTCAACACTATCACAAGTGCAAAAAGTGTTTTTCCACAGTAATAGAAGTGCAAAAGTGGTATCCTGCACCAACACAAGTGCGAAAAGTGGTTTTTCAACACTAACACAAGTGCAAAAAGTGGTTTTTCAACACTATCACAAGTGCAAAAAGTGTTTTTTCCACACTAATACAAGTGCAAAAGTGGTTTCCTGCACCAACACAAGTGTGAAAAGTGGTTTTTCAACACTAACACAAGTGCGAAAAGTGGTTTTTCAACACTAACACAAGTGCGAAAAGTGGTTTTTCAACACTAACACAAGTGCGAAAAGTGGTTTTTCCACACTAATACAAGTGCAAAAGTGGTTTCCTGCACCAACACAAGTGCGAATAGTGGTTTTTCAACACTAACACAAGTGCGAAAAGTGGTTTTTCAACACTAACACAAGTGCGAAAAGTGGTTTCTCCACACTAATACAAGTGCAAAAGTGGTTTCCTGCACCAACACAAGTGTGAAAAGTGGTTTTTCAACACTAACACAAGTGCGAAAAGTGGTTTTTCAACACTAACACAAGTGCGAAAAGTGGTTTTTCAACACTAACACAAGTGCGAAAAGTGGTTTTTCCACACTAATACAAGTGCAAAAGTGGTTTTTCAACACTAACACAAGTGCGAAAAGTGGTTTTTTAATACTATCACAAGTGCAAAAAGTGTTTTTTCCACACTAATACAAGTGCAAAACTGGTTTCCTGCACCAACACAAGTGCGAAAAGTGGTTTTTCAACACTAACACAAGTGCGAAAAGTGGTTTTTCAACACTATCACAAGTGCAAAAAGTGTGTTTTCCACACTAATACAAGTGCAAAAGTGGTTTCCTGCACCAACACAAGTGTGAAAAGTGGTTTTTCAACACTTACACAAGTGCGAAAAGTGGTTTTTCAACACTTACACAAGTGCGAAAAGTGGTTTTTCAACACTAACACAAGTGCGAAAAGTGGTTTTTCCACACTAATACAAGTGCAAAAGTGGTTTTTCAACACTAACACAAGTGCGAAAAGTGGTTTTTCAACACTATCACAAGAGCAAAAAGTGTGTTTTCCACACTAATACAAGGGCAAAAGTGGTTTCCTGCACCAACACAAGTGTGAAAAGTGGTTTTTCAACACTTACACAAGTGCGAAAAGTGGTTTTTCAACACTTACACAAGTGCGAAAAGTGGTTTTTCAACACTAACACAAGTGCGAAAAGTGGTTTTTCCACACTAATACAAGTGTGAAAAGTGGTTTTTCAAAACTAACACAAGTGCGAAAAGTGGTTTTTCAACACTAACACAAGTGCGAAAAGTGGTTTTTCCACACTAATACAAGTGCAAAAGTGGTTTCCTGCACCAACACAAGTGCGAAAAGTGGTTTTTCAACACTATCACAAGTGCGAAAAGTGGTTTTTCAACACTAACACAAGTGCAAAAAGTGGTTTTTCAACACTATCACAAGTGCAAAAAGTGTTTTTTTCCACACTAATACAAGTGCAAAAGTGGTTTCCTGCACCAACACAAGTGTGAAAAGTGGTTTTTCAACACTATCACAAGTGCAAAAAGTGTTTTTTCCACACTAATACAATTGCAAAAGTGGTTTCCTGCACCAACACAAGTGCGAAAAGTGGTTTTTCAACACTAACACAAGTGCGAAAAGTGGTTTTTCAATACTATCACAAGTGCAAAAAGTGTTTTTTCCACACTAATACAAGTGCAAAACTGGTTTCCTGCACCAACACAAGTGCGAAAAGTGGTTTTTCAACACTAACACAAATGCGAAAAGTGGTTTTTCAACACTATCACAAGTGCAAAAAGTGTTTTTTCCACACTAATACAAGTGCAAAAGTGGTTTCCTGCACCAACACAAGTGTGAAAAGTGGTTTTTCAACACTTACACAAGTGCGAAAAGTGGTTTTTCAACACTAACACAAGTGCGAAAAGTGGTTTTTCCACACTAATACAAGTGCAAAAGTGGTTTCCTGCACCAACACAAGTGCGAATAGTGGTTTTTCAACACTAACACAAGTGCGAAAAGTGGTTTTTCAACACTAACACAAGTGCGAAAAGTGGTTTTTCCACACTAATACAAGTGCAAAAGTGGTTTCCTGCACCAACACAAGTGCGAATAGTGGTTTTTCAACACTAACACAAGTGCGAAAAGTGGTTTTTCCACACTAATACAAGTGCAAAAGTGGTTTCCTGCACCAACACAAGTGCGAAAAGTGGTTTTTCAACACTATCACAAGTGCAAAAAGTGTTTTTCCACAGTAATAGAAGTGCAAAAGTGGTATCCTGCACCAACACAAGTGCGAAAAGTGGTTTTTCAACACTAACACAAGTGCAAAAAGTGGTTTTTCAACACTATCACAAGTGCAAAAAGTGTTTTTTCCACACTAATACAAGTGCAAAAGTGGTTTCCTGCACCAACACAAGTGTGAAAAGTGGTTTTTCAACACTAACACAAGTGCGAAAAGTGGTTTTTCAACACTAACACAAGTGCGAAAAGTGGTTTTTCAACACTAACACAAGTGCGAAAAGTGGTTTTTCCACACTAATACAAGTGCAAAAGTGGTTTCCTGCACCAACACAAGTGCGAATAGTGGGTTTTTCACACTAACACAAGTGCGAAAAGTGGTTTTTCAACACTAACACAAGTGCGAAAAGTGGTTTCTCCACACTAATACAAGTGCAAAAGTGGTTTCCTGCACCAACACAAGTGCGAAAAGTGGTTTTTCAACACTAACACAAGTGCGAAAAGTGGTTTTTCAACACTATCACAAGTGCAAAAAGTGTTTTTTCCACACTAATACAAGTGCAAAAGTGGTTTCCTGCACCAACACAAGTGCGAAAAGTGGTTTTTCAACACTAACACAAGTGCGAAAAGTGGTTTTTTAATACTATCACAAGTGCAAAAAGTGTTTTTTCCACACTAATACAAGTGCAAAACTGGTTTCCTGCACCAACACAAGTGCGAAAAGTGGTTTTTCAACACTAACACAAGTGCGAAAAGTGGTTTTTCAACACTATCACAAGTGCAAAAAGTGTGTTTTCCACACTAATACAAGTGCAAAAGTGGTTTCCTGCACCAACACAAGTGTGAAAAGTGGTTTTTCAACACTTACACAAGTGCGAAAAGTGGTTTTTCAACACTAACACAAGTGCGAAAAGTGGTTTTTCAATACTATCACAAGTGCAAAAAGTGTTTTTTCCACACTAATACAAGTGCAAAACTGGTTTCCTGCACCAACACAAGTGCGAAAAGTGGTTTTTCAACACTAACACAAATGCGAAAAGTGGTTTTTCAACACTATCACAAGTGCAAAAAGTGTTTTTTCCACACTAATACAAGTGCAAAAGTGGTTTCCTGCACCAACACAAGTGTGAAAAGTGGTTTTTCAACACTTACACAAGTGCGAAAAGTGGTTTTTCAACACTAACACAAGTGCGAAAAGTGGTTTTTCCACACTAATACAAGTGCAAAAGTGGTTTCCTGCACCAACACAAGTGCGAATAGTGGTTTTTCAACACTAACACAAGTGCGAAAAGTGGTTTTTCAACACTAACACAAGTGCGAAAAGTGGTTTTTCCACACTAATACAAGTGCAAAAGTGGTTTCCTGCACCAACACAAGTGCGAATAGTGGTTTTTCAACACTAACACAAGTGCGAAAAGTGGTTTTTCCACACTAATACAAGTGCAAAAGTGGTTTCCTGCACCAACACAAGTGCGAAAAGTGGTTTTTCAACACTATCACAAGTGCAAAAAGTGTTTTTCCACAGTAATAGAAGTGCAAAAGTGGTATCCTGCACCAACACAAGTGCGAAAAGTGGTTTTTCAACACTAACACAAGTGCAAAAAGTGGTTTTTCAACACTATCACAAGTGCAAAAAGTGTTTTTTCCACACTAATACAAGTGCAAAAGTGGTTTCCTGCACCAACACAAGTGTGAAAAGTGGTTTTTCAACACTAACACAAGTGCGAAAAGTGGTTTTTCAACACTAACACAAGTGCGAAAAGTGGTTTTTCAACACTAACACAAGTGCGAAAAGTGGTTTTTCCACACTAATACAAGTGCAAAAGTGGTTTCCTGCACCAACACAAGTGCGAATAGTGGTTTTTCAACACTAACACAAGTGCGAAAAGTGGTTTTTCAACACTAACACAAGTGCGAAAAGTGGTTTCTCCACACTAATACAAGTGCAAAAGTGGTTTCCTGCACCAACACAAGTGCGAAAAGTGGTTTTTCAACACTAACACAAGTGCGAAAAGTGGTTTTTCAACACTATCACAAGTGCAAAAAGTGTTTTTTCCACACTAATACAAGTGCAAAAGTGGTTTCCTGCACCAACACAAGTGCGAAAAGTGGTTTTTCAACACTAACACAAGTGCGAAAAGTGGTTTTTTAATACTATCACAAGTGCAAAAAGTGTTTTTTCCACACTAATACAAGTGCAAAACTGGTTTCCTGCACCAACACAAGTGCGAAAAGTGGTTTTTCAACACTAACACAAGTGCGAAAAGTGGTTTTTCAACACTATCACAAGTGCAAAAAGTGTGTTTTCCACACTAATACAAGTGCAAAAGTGGTTTCCTGCACCAACACAAGTGTGAAAAGTGGTTTTTCAACACTTACACAAGTGCGAAAAGTGGTTTTTCAACACTTACACAAGTGCGAAAAGTGGTTTTTCAACACTAACACAAGTGCCAAAAGTGGTTTTTCCACACTAATACAAGTGCAAAAGTGGTTTTTCAACACTAACACAAGTGCGAAAAGTGGTTTTTCAACACTATCACAAGAGCAAAAAGTGTGTTTTCCACACTAATACAAGGGCAAAAGTGGTTTCCTGCACCAACACAAGTGTGAAAAGTGGTTTTTCAACACTTACACAAGTGCGAAAAGTGGTTTTTCAACACTTACACAAGTGCGAAAAGTGGTTTTTCAACACTAACACAAGTGCGAAAAGTGGTTTTTCCACACTAATACAAGTGTGAAAAGTGGTTTTTCAAAACTAACACAAGTGCGAAAAGTGGTTTTTCAACACTAACACAAGTGCGAAAAGTGGTTTTTCCACACTAATACAAGTGCAAAAGTGGTTTCCTGCACCAACACAAGTGCGAAAAGTGGTTTTTCAACACTATCACAAGTGCGAAAAGTGGTTTTTCAACACTAACACAAGTGCAAAAAGTGGTTTTTCAACACTATCACAAGTGCAAAAAGTGTTTTTTTCCACACTAATACAAGTGCAAAAGTGGTTTCCTGCACCAACACAAGTGTGAAAAGTGGTTTTTCAACACTATCACAAGTGCAAAAAGTGTTTTTTCCACACTAATACAATTGCAAAAGTGGTTTCCTGCACCAACACAAGTGCGAAAAGTGGTTTTTCAACACTAACACAAGTGCGAAAAGTGGTTTTTCAATACTATCACAAGTGCAAAAAGTGTTTTTTCCACACTAATACAAGTGCAAAACTGGTTTCCTGCACCAACACAAGTGCGAAAAGTGGTTTTTCAACACTAACACAAATGCGAAAAGTGGTTTTTCAACACTATCACAAGTGCAAAAAGTGTTTTTTCCACACTAATACAAGTGCAAAAGTGGTTTCCTGCACCAACACAAGTGTGAAAAGTGGTTTTTCAACACTTACACAAGTGCGAAAAGTGGTTTTTCAACACTAACACAAGTGCGAAAAGTGGTTTTTCCACACTAATACAAGTGCAAAAGTGGTTTCCTGCACCAACACAAGTGCGAATAGTGGTTTTTCAACACTAACACAAGTGCGAAAAGTGGTTTTTCAACACTAACACAAGTGCGAAAAGTGGTTTTTCCACACTAATACAAGTGCAAAAGTGGTTTCCTGCACCAACACAAGTGCGAATAGTGGTTTTTCAACACTAACACAAGTGCGAAAAGTGGTTTTTCCACACTAATACAAGTGCAAAAGTGGTTTCCTGCACCAACACAAGTGCGAAAAGTGGTTTTTCAACACTAACACAAGTGCGAAAAGTGGTTTTTCAACACTGACACAAGTGCGAAAAGTGGTTTTTCAACACTAACACAAGTGCGATAAGTGGTTTTTCAACACTATCACAAGTGCAAAAAGTGTTTTTTCCACACTAATACAAGTGCAAAAGTGGTTTCCTGCACCAACACAAGTGCGAAAAGTGGTTTTTCCACACTTGCACAAGTGCGAAAAGTGGTTTTTCAACACTATCACAAGTGCAAAAAGTGTTTTTTCCACACTAATACAAGTGCAAAAGTGGGTTCCTGCACCAACACAAGTGTGAAAAGTGGTTTTTCAACACTAACACAAGTGCGAAAAGTGGTTTTTCAACACTAACACAAGTGCGAAAAGTGGTTTTTCCACACTAATACAAGTGCAAAAGTGGTTTCCTGCACCAACACAAGTGCGAAAAGTGGTTTTTCAACACTATCACAAGTGCAAAAAGTGTTTTTGCCACAGTAATACAAGTGCAAAAGTGGTATCCTGCACCAACACAAGTGCAAAAAGTGTTTTTTCCACACTAATACAAGTGCAAAAGTGGTTTCCTGCACCAACACAAGTGTGAAAAGTGGTTTTTCAACACTAACACAAGTGCGAAAAGTGGTTTTTCAACACTAACACAAGTGCGAAAAGTGGTTTTTCAACACTAACACAAGTGCAAAAAGTGGTTTTTCCACACTAATACAAGTGCAAAAAGTGGTTTTTCAACACTAACACAAGTGCGAAAAGTGGTTTCTCCACACTAATACAAGTGCAAAACTGGTTTCCTGCACCAACACAAGTGCGAAAAGTGGTTTTTCAACACTAACACAAATGCGAAAAGTGGTTTTTCAACACTATCACAAGTGCAAAAAGTGTTTTTTCCACACTAATACAAGTGCAAAAGTGGTTTCCTGCACCAACACAAGTGTGAAAAGTGGTTTTTCAACACTTACACAAGTGCGAAAAGTGGTTTTTCAACACTAACACAAGTGCGAAAAGTGGTTTTTCCACACTAATACAAGTGCAAAAGTGGTTTCCTGCACCAACACAAGTGCGAATAGTGGTTTTTCAACACTAACACAAGTGCGAAAAGTGGTTTTTCAACACTAACACAAGTGCGAAAAGTGGTTTTTCCACACTAATACAAGTGCAAAAGTGGTTTCCTGCACCAACACAAGTGCGAATAGTGGTTTTTCAACACTAACACAAGTGCGAAAAGTGGTTTTTCCACACTAATACAAGTGCAAAAGTGGTTTCCTGCACCAACACAAGTGCGAAAAGTGGTTTTTCAACACTATCACAAGTGCAAAAAGTGTTTTTCCACAGTAATAGAAGTGCAAAAGTGGTATCCTGCACCAACACAAGTGCGAAAAGTGGTTTTTCAACACTAACACAAGTGCAAAAAGTGGTTTTTCAACACTATCACAAGTGCAAAAAGTGTTTTTTCCACACTAATACAAGTGCAAAAGTGGTTTCCTGCACCAACACAAGTGTGAAAAGTGGTTTTTCAACACTAACACAAGTGCGAAAAGTGGTTTTTCAACACTAACACAAGTGCGAAAAGTGGTTTTTCAACACTAACACAAGTGCGAAAAGTGGTTTTTCCACACTAATACAAGTGCAAAAGTGGTTTCCTGCACCAACACAAGTGCGAATAGTGGTTTTTCAACACTAACACAAGTGCGAAAAGTGGTTTTTCAACACTAACACAAGTGCGAAAAGTGGTTTCTCCACACTAATACAAGTGCAAAAGTGGTTTCCTGCACCAACACAAGTGCGAAAAGTGGTTTTTCAACACTAACACAAGTGCGAAAAGTGGTTTTTCAACACTATCACAAGTGCAAAAAGTGTTTTTTCCACACTAATACAAGTGCAAAAGTGGTTTCCTGCACCAACACAAGTGCGAAAAGTGGTTTTTCAACACTAACACAAGTGCGAAAAGTGGTTTTTTAATACTATCACAAGTGCAAAAAGTGTTTTTTCCACACTAATACAAGTGCAAAACTGGTTTCCTGCACCAACACAAGTGCGAAAAGTGGTTTTTCAACACTAACACAAGTGCGAAAAGTGGTTTTTCAACACTATCACAAGTGCAAAAAGTGTGTTTTCCACACTAATACAAGTGCAAAAGTGGTTTCCTGCACCAACACAAGTGTGAAAAGTGGTTTTTCAACACTTACACAAGTGCGAAAAGTGGTTTTTCAACACTTACACAAGTGCGAAAAGTGGTTTTTCAACACTAACACAAGTGCGAAAAGTGGTTTTTCCACACTAATACAAGTGCAAAAGTGGTTTTTCAACACTAACACAAGTGCGAAAAGTGGTTTTTCAACACTATCACAAGAGCAAAAAGTGTGTTTTCCACACTAATACAAGGGCAAAAGTGGTTTCCTGCACCAACACAAGTGTGAAAAGTGGTTTTTCAACACTTACACAAGTGCGAAAAGTGGTTTTTCAACACTTACACAAGTGCGAAAAGTGGTTTTTCAACACTAACACAAGTGCGAAAAGTGGTTTTTCCACACTAATACAAGTGTGAAAAGTGGTTTTTCAAAACTAACACAAGTGCGAAAAGTGGTTTTTCAACACTAACACAAGTGCGAAAAGTGGTTTTTCCACACTAATACAAGTGCAAAAGTGGTTTCCTGCACCAACACAAGTGCGAAAAGTGGTTTTTCAACACTATCACAAGTGCGAAAAGTGGTTTTTCAACACTAACACAAGTGCAAAAAGTGGTTTTTCAACACTATCACAAGTGCAAAAAGTGTTTTTTTCCACACTAATACAAGTGCAAAAGTGGTTTCCTGCACCAACACAAGTGTGAAAAGTGGTTTTTCAACACTATCACAAGTGCAAAAAGTGTTTTTTCCACACTAATACAATTGCAAAAGTGGTTTCCTGCACCAACACAAGTGCGAAAAGTGGTTTTTCAACACTAACACAAGTGCGAAAAGTGGTTTTTCAATACTATCACAAGTGCAAAAAGTGTTTTTTCCACACTAATACAAGTGCAAAACTGGTTTCCTGCACCAACACAAGTGCGAAAAGTGGTTTTTCAACACTAACACAAATGCGAAAAGTGGTTTTTCAACACTATCACAAGTGCAAAAAGTGTTTTTTCCACACTAATACAAGTGCAAAAGTGGTTTCCTGCACCAACACAAGTGTGAAAAGTGGTTTTTCAACACTTACACAAGTGCGAAAAGTGGTTTTTCAACACTAACACAAGTGCGAAAAGTGGTTTTTCCACACTAATACAAGTGCAAAAGTGGTTTCCTGCACCAACACAAGTGCGAATAGTGGTTTTTCAACACTAACACAAGTGCGAAAAGTGGTTTTTCAACACTAACACAAGTGCGAAAAGTGGTTTTTCCACACTAATACAAGTGCAAAAGTGGTTTCCTGCACCAACACAAGTGCGAATAGTGGTTTTTCAACACTAACACAAGTGCGAAAAGTGGTTTTTCCACACTAATACAAGTGCAAAAGTGGTTTCCTGCACCAACACAAGTGCGAAAAGTGGTTTTTCAACACTAACACAAGTGCGAAAAGTGGTTTTTCAACACTGACACAAGTGCGAAAAGTGGTTTTTCAACACTAACACAAGTGCGATAAGTGGTTTTTCAACACTATCACAAGTGCAAAAAGTGTTTTTTCCACACTAATACAAGTGCAAAAGTGGTTTCCTGCACCAACACAAGTGCGAAAAGTGGTTTTTCCACACTTGCACAAGTGCGAAAAGTGGTTTTTCAACACTATCACAAGTGCAAAAAGTGTTTTTTCCACACTAATACAAGTGCAAAAGTGGGTTCCTGCACCAACACAAGTGTGAAAAGTGGTTTTTCAACACTAACACAAGTGCGAAAAGTGGTTTTTCAACACTAACACAAGTGCGAAAAGTGGTTTTTCCACACTAATACAAGTGCAAAAGTGGTTTCCTGCACCAACACAAGTGCGAAAAGTGGTTTTTCAACACTATCACAAGTGCAAAAAGTGTTTTTGCCACAGTAATACAAGTGCAAAAGTGGTATCCTGCACCAACACAAGTGCGAAAAGTGGTTTTTCAACACTAACACAAGTGCAAAAAGTGGTTTTTCAACACTATCACAAGTGCAAAAAGTGTTTTTTCCACACTAATACAAGTGCAAAAGTGGTTTCCTGCACCAACACAAGTGTGAAAAGTGGTTTTTCAACACTAACACAAGTGCGAAAAGTGGTTTTTCAACACTAACACAAGTGCGAAAAGTGGTTTTTCAACACTAACACAAGTGCAAAAAGTGGTTTTTCCACACTAATACAAGTGCAAAAAGTGGTTTTTCAACACTAACACAAGTGCGAAAAGTGGTTTCTCCACATTAATACAAGTGCAAAAGTGGTTTCCTGCACCAACACAAGTGCGAAAAGTGGTTTTTCAACACTAACACAAGTGCGAAAAGTGGTTTTTCAACACTATCACAAGTGCAAAAAGTGTTATTTCCACACTAATACAAGTGCAAAAGTGGTTTCCTGCACCAACACAAGTGCGAAAAGTGGTTTTTCAACACTAACACAAGTGCGAAAAGTGGTTTTTTAATACTATCACAGGTGCAAAAAGTGTTTTTTCCACACTAATACAAGTGCAAAACTGGTTTCCTGCACCAACACAAGTGCGAAAAGTGGTTTTTCAACACTAACACTAGTGCGAAAAGTGTTTTTTCAACACTATCACAAGTGCAAAAAGTGTTTTTTCCACACTAATACAAGTGCAAAAGTGGTTTCCTGCACCAACACAAGTGTGAAAAGTGGTTTTTCAACACTTACACAAGTGCAAAAAGTGGTTTTTCAACACTATCACAAGTGCAAAAAGTGTTTTTTCCACACTAATACAAGTGCAAAAGTGGTTTCCTGCACCAACACAAGTGTGAAAAGTGGTTTTTCAACACTAACACAAGTGCGAAAAGTCGTTTTTCAACACTAACACAAGTGCGAAAAGTGGTTTTTCAACACTAAGACAAGTGCGAAAAGTGGTTTTTCCACACTAATACAAGTGCAAAAGTGGTTTCCTGCACCAACACAAGTGCGAATAGTGGTTTTTCAACACTAACACAAGTGCGAAAAGTGGTTTTTCAACACTAACACAAGTGCGAAAAGTGGTTTCTCCACACTAATACAAGTGCAAAAGTGGTTTCCTGCACCAACACAAGTGCGAAAAGTGGTTTTTCAACACTAACACAAGTGCGAAAAGTGGTTTTTCAACACTATCACAAGTGCAAAAAGTGTTATTTCCACACTAATACAAGTGCAAAAGTGGTTTCCTGCACCAACACAAGTGCGAAAAGTGGTTTTTCAACACTAACACAAGTGCGAAAAGTGGTTTTTTAATACTATCACAAGTGCAAAAAGTGTTTTTTCCACACTAATACAAGTGCAAAACTGGTTTCCTGCACCAACACAAGTGCGAAAAGTGGTTTTTCAACACTAACACAAGTGCGAAAAGTGGTTTTTCAACACTATCACAAGTGCAAAAAGTGTTTTTTCCACACTAATACAAGTGCAAAAGTGGTTTCCTGCACCAACACAAGTGTGAAAAGTGGTTTTTCAACACTTACACAAGTGCGAAAAGTGGTTTTTCAACACTTACACAAGTGCGAAAAGTGGTTTTTCAACACTAACACAAGTGCGAAAAGTGGTTTTTCCACACTAATACAAGTGCAAAAGTGGTTTCCTGCACTAACACAAGTGCGAAAAGTGGTTTTTCAACACTATCACAAGTGCAAAAAGTGTTTTTTTCCACACTAATACAAGTGCAACAGGGATTTCCTGCACCAACACAAGTGCGAAAAGTGGTTTTCAACACTAACACAAGCGCGAAATGTGGTTTTTCAACACTATCACAAGTGCAAAAAGTGTTTTTTCCACACTAATACAAGTGCAAAAGTGGTTTCCTGCACCAACACAAGTGTGAAAAGTGGTTTTTCAACACTAACACAAGTGCGAAAAGTGGTTTTTCAACACTAACACAAGTGCGAAAAGTGGTTTTTCAACACTAACACAAGTGCGAAAAGTGGTTTTTCCACACTAATACAAGTGCAAAAGTGGTTTCCTGCACCAACACAAGTGCGAATAGTGGTTTTTCAACACTAACACAAGTGCGAAAAGTGGTTTTTCAACACTAACACAAGTGCGAAAAGTGGTTTTCCACACTAATACAAGTGCAAAAGTGGTTTCCTGCACCAACACAAGTGCGAAAAGTGGTTTTTCAACACTAACACAAGTGCGAAAAGTGGTTTTTCAACACTAACACAAGTGCGAAAAGTGGTTTTTCAACACTAACACAAGTGCGAAAAGTGTTTTTTCAACACTAACACAAGTGCGAAAAGTGGTTTTTCAACACTAACACAAGTGCGAAAAGTGGTTTTTCAACACTAACACAAGTGCGAAAAGTGGTTTTTCCACACTAATACAAGTGCAAAAGTGGTTTTTCAACACTAACACAAGTGCGAAAAGTGGTTTTTCAACACTATCACAAGTGCAAAAAGTGTGTTTTCCACACTAATACAAGTGCAAAACTGGTTTCCTGCAACAACACAAGTGTGAAAAGTGGTTTTTCAACACTTACACAAGTGCGAAAAGTTGTTTTTCAACACTTACACAAGTGCGAAAAGTGGTTTTTCAACACTAACACAAGTGCGAAAAGTGGTTTTTCCACACTAATACAAGTGTGAAAAGTGGTTTTTCAAAACTAACACAAGTGCGAAAAGTGGTTTTTCAACACTAACACAAGTGCGAAAAGTGGTTTTTCCACACTAATACAAGTGCAAAAGTGGTTTCCTGCACCAACACAAGTGCGAAAAGTAGTTTTTCAACACTATCACAAGTGCGAAAAGTGGTTTTTCAACACTAACACAAGTGCAAAAAGTGGTTTTTCAACACTATCACAAGTGCAAAAAGTGTTTTTTCCACACTAATACAAGTGCAAAAGTGGTTTCCTGCACAAACACAAGTGTGAAAAGTGGTTTTTCAACACTAACACAAGTGCGAAAAGTGGTTTTTCAACACTAACACAAGTGCGAAAAGTGGTTTTTCAACACTAACACAAGTGCGAAAAGTGGTTTTTCCACACTAATACAAGTGCAAAAGTGGTTTCCTGCACCAACACAAGTGCGAATAGTGGTTTTTCAACACTAACACAAGTGCGAAAAGTGGTTTTTCAACACTAACACAAGTGCGAAAAGTGGTTTCTCCACACTAATACAAGTGCAAAAGTGGTTTCCTGCACCAACACAAGTGCAAAAAGTGGTTTTTCAACACTAACACAAGTACGAAAAGTGGTTTTTCAACACTATCACAAGTGCAAAAAGTGTTTTTTCCACACTAATACAATTGCAAAAGTGGTTTCCTGCACCAACACAAGTGCGAAAAGTGGTTTTTCAACACTAACACATGTGCGAAAAGTGGTTTTTCAACACTAACACAAGTGCGAAAAGTGGTTTTTCCACACTAATACAAGTGCAAAAGTGGTTTCCTGCACCAACACAAGTGCGAATAGTGGTTTTTCAACACTAACACAAGTGCGAAAAGTGGTTTTTCCACACTAATACAAGTGCAAAAGTGGTTTCCTGCACCAACACAAGTGCGAATAGTGGTTTTTCAACACTAACACAAGTGCGAAAAGTGGTTTTTCCACACTAATACAAGTGCAAAAGTGGTTTCCTGCACCAACACAAGTGCGAAAAGTGGTTTTTCAACACTAACACAAGTGCGAAAAGTGGTTTTTCAACACTGACACAAGTGCGAAAAGTGGTTTTTCAACACTAACACAAGTGCGATAAGTGGTTTTTCAACACTATCACAAGTGCAAAAAGTGTTTTTTCCACACTGATACAAGTGCAAAAGTCGTTTCCTGCACCAACACAAGTGCGAAAAGTGGTTTTTCCACACTTACACAAGTGCGAAAAGTGGTTTTTCAACACTATCACAAGTGCAAAAAGTGTTTTTTCCACACTAATACAAGTGCAAAAGTGGTTTCCTGCACCAACACAAGTGTGAAAAGTGGTTTTTCAACACTAACACAAGTGCGAAAAGTGGTTTTTCAACACTAACACAAGTGCGAAAAGTGGTTTTTCAACACTAACACATGTGCGAAAAGTGGTTTTTCAACACTAACACAAGTGCGAAAAGTGGTTTTTCCACACTAATACAAGTGCAAAAGTGGTTTCCTGCACCAACACAAGTGCGAATAGTGGTTTTTCAACACTAACACAAGTGCGAAAAGTGGTTTTTCCACACTAATACAAGTGCAAAAGTGGTTTCCTGCACCAACACAAGTGCGAATAGTGGTTTTTCAACACTAACACAAGTGCGAAAAGTGGTTTTTCCACACTAATACAAGTGCAAAAGTGGTTTCCTGCACCAACACAAGTGCGAAAAGTGGTTTTTCAACACTAACACAAGTGCGAAAAGTGGTTTTTCAACACTGACACAAGTGCGAAAAGTGGTTTTTCAACACTAACACAAGTGCGATAAGTGGTTTTTCAACACTATCACAAGTGCAAAAAGTGTTTTTTCCACACTAATACAAGTGCAAAAGTCGTTTCCTGCACCAACACAAGTGCGAAAAGTGGTTTTTCCACACTTACACAAGTGCGAAAAGTGGTTTTTCAACACTATCACAAGTGCAAAAAGTGTTTTTTCCACACTAATACAAGTGCAAAAGTGGTTTCCTGCACCAACACAAGTGTGAAAAGTGGTTTTTCAACACTAACACAAGTGCGAAAAGTGGTTTTTCAACACTAACACAAGTGCGAAAAGTGGTTTTTCAACACTATCACAAGTGCAAAAAGTGTTTTTTCCACACTAATACAAGTGCAAAAGTGGTTTCCTGCACCAACACAAGTGTGAAAAGTGGTTTTTCAACACTAACACAAGTGCGAAAAGTGGTTTTTCAACACTAACACAAGTGCGAAAAGTGGTTTTTCAACACTAACACATGTGCGAAAAGTGGTTTTTCAACACTAACACAAGTGCGAAAAGTGGTTTTTCCACACTAATACAAGTGCAAAAGTGGTTTCCTGCACCAACACAAGTGCGAATAGTGGTTTTTCAACACTAACACAAGTGCGAAAATTGGTTTTTCCACACTAATACAAGTGCAAAAGTGGTTTCCTGCACCAACACAAGTGCGAATAGTGGTTTTTCAACACTAACACAAGTGCGAAAAGTGGTTTTTCCACACTAATACAAGTGCAAAAGTGGTTTCCTGCACCAACACAAGTGCGAAAAGTGGTTTTTCAACACTAACACAAGTGCGAAAAGTGGTTTTTCAACACTGACACAAGTGCGAAAAGTGGTTTTTCAACACTAACACAAGTGCGATAAGTGGTTTTTCAACACTATCACAAGTGCAAAAAGTGTTTTTTCCACACTAATACAAGTGCAAAAGTCGTTTCCTGCACCAACACAAGTGCGAAAAGTGGTTTTTCCACACTTACACAAGTGCGAAAAGTGGTTTTTCAACACTATCACAAGTGCAAAAAGTGTTTTTTCCACACTAATACAAGTGCAAAAGTGGTTTCCTGCACCAACACAAGTGTGAAAAGTGGTTTTTCAACACTAACACAAGTGCGAAAAGTATTTTTTCAACACTAACACAAGTGCGAAAAGTGGTTTTTCCACACTAATACAAGTGCAAAAGTGGTTTCCTGCACCAACACAAGTGCGAAAAGTGGTTTTTCAACACTATCACAAGTGCAAAAAGTGTTTTTTCCACAGTAATAGAAGTGCAAAAGTGGTATCCTGCACCAACACAAGTGCGAAAAGTGGTTTTTCAACACTAACACAAGTGCAAAAAGTGGTTTTTCAACACTATCACAAGTGCAAAAAGTGTTTTTTCCACACTAATACAAGTGCAAAAGTGGTTTCCTGCACCAACACAAGTGTGAAAAGTGGTTTTTCAACACTAACACAAGTGCGAAAAGTGGTTTTTCAACACTAACACAAGTGCGAAAAGTGGTTTTTTAACACTAACACAAGTGCGAAAAGTGGTTTTTCCACACTAATACAAGTGCAAAAGTGGTTTCCTGCACCAACACAAGTGCGAATAGTGGTTTTTCAACACTAACACAAGTGCGAAAAGTGGTTTTTCAACACTAACACAAGTGTGAAAAGTGGTTTCTCCACACTAATACAAGTGCAAAAGTGGTTTCCTGCACCAACACAAGTGCGAAAAGTGGTTTTTCAACACTAACACAAGTGCGAAAAGTGGTTTTTCAACACTATCACAAGTGCAAAAAGTGTTTTTTCCACACTAATACAAGTGCAAAAGTGGTTTCCTGCACCAACACAAGTGCGAAAAGTGGTTTTTCAACACTAACACAAGTGCGAAAAGTGGTTTTTTAATACTATCACAAGTGCAAAAAGTGTTTTTTCCACACTAATACAAGTGCAAAACTGGTTTCCTGCACCAACACAAGTGCGAAAAGTGGTTTTTCAACACTAACACAAGTGCGAAAAGTGGTTTTTCAACACTATCACAAGTGCAAAAAGTGTGTTTTCCACACTAATACAAGTGCAAAAGTGGTTTCCTGCACCAACACAAGTGTGAAAAGTGGTTTTTCAACACTTACACAAGTGCGAAAAGTGGTTTTTCAACACTTACACAAGTGCGAAAAGTGGTTTTTCAACACTAACACAAGTGCGAAAAGTGGTTTTTCCACACTAATACAATTGCAAAAGTGGTTTTTCAACACTAACACAAGTGCGAAAAGTGGTTTTTCAACACTATCACAAGAGCAAAAAGTGTGTTTTCCACACTAATACAAGTGCAAAAGTGGTTTCCTGCACCAACACAAGTGTGAAAAGTGGTTTTTCAACACTTACACAAGTGCGAAAAGTGGTTTTTCAACACTTACACAAGTGCGAAAAGTGGTTTTTCAACACTAACACAAGTGCGAAAAGTGGTTTTTCCACACTAATACAAGTGTGAAAAGTGGTTTTTCAAAACTAACACAAGTGCGAAAAGTGGTTTTTCAACACTAACACAAGTGCGAAAAGTGGTTTTTCCACACTAATACAAGTGCAAAAGTGGTTTCCTGCACCAACACAAGTGCGAAAAGTGGTTTTTCAACACTATCACAAGTGCAAAAAGTGGTTTTTCAACACTAACACAAGTGCAAAAAGTGGTTTTTCAACACTATCACAAGTGCAAAAAGTGTTTTTTCCACACTAACACAAGTGCGAAAAGTGGTTTTTCAACACTAACACAAGTGCGAAAAGTGGTTTTTCCACACTAATACAAGTGCAAAAGTGGTTTCCTGCACCAACACAAGTGCGAATAGTGGTTTTTCAACACTAACACAAGTGCGAAAAGTGGTTTTTCAACACTAACACAAGTGCGAAAAGTGGTTTCTCCACACTAATACAAGTGCAAAAGTGGTTTCCTGCACCAACACAAGTGCGAAAAGAGGTTTTTCAACACTAACACAAGTGCGAAAAGTGGTTTTTCAACACTATCACAAGTGCAAAAAGTGTTTTTTCCACACTAATACAAGTGCAAAAGTGGTTTCCTGCACCAACACAAGTGCGAAAAGTGGTTTTTCAACACTAACACAAGTGCGAAAAGTGGTTTTTTAATACTATCACAAGTGCAAAAAGTGTTTTTTCCACACTAATACAAGTGCAAAACTGGTTTCCTGCACCAACACAAGTGCGAAAAGTGGTTTTTCAACACTAACACAAGTGCGAAAAGTGGTTTTTCAACACTATCACAAGTGCAAAAAGTGTGTTTTCCACACTAATACAAGTGCAAAAGTGGTTTCCTGCACCAACACAAGTGTGAAAAGTGGTTTTTCAACACTTACACAAGTGCGAAAAGTGGTTTTTCAACACTTACACAAGTGCGAAAAGTGGTTTTTCAACACTAACACAAGTGCGAAAAGTGGTTTTTCCACACTAATACAAGTGCAAAAGTGGTTTTTCAACACTAACACAAGTGCGAAAAGTGGTTTTTTCAACACTATCACAAGAGCAAAAAGTGTGTTTTCCACACTAATACAAGTGCAAAAGTGGTTTCCTGCACCAACACAAGTGTGAAAAGTGGTTTTTCAACACTTACACAAGTGCGAAAAGTGGTTTTTCAACACTTACACAAGTGCGAAAAGTGGTTTTTCAACACTAACACAAGTGCGAAAAGTGGTTTTTCCACACTAATGCAAGTGTGAAAAGTGGTTTTTCAAAACTAACACAAGTGCGAAAAGTGGTTTTTCAACACTAACACAAGTGCGAAAAGTGGTTTTTCCACACTAATACAAGTGCAAAAGTGGTTTCCTGCACCAACACAAGTGCGAAAAGTGGTTTTTCAACACTATCACAAGTGCAAAAAGTGGTTTTTCAACACTAACACAAGTGCAAAAAGTGGTTTTTCAACACTATCACAAGTGCAAAAAGTGTTTTTTTCCACACTAATACAAGTGCAACAGGGATTTCCTGCACCAACACAAGTGCGAAAAGTGGTTTTCAACACTAACACAAGCGCGAAATGTGGTTTTTCAACACTATCACAAGTGCAAAAAGTGTTTTTTCCACACTAATACAAGTGCAAAAGTGGTTTCCTGCACCAACACAAGTGTGAAAAGTGGTTTTTCAACACTAACACAAGTGCGAAAAGTGGTTTTTCAACACTAACACAAGTGCGAAAAGTGGTTTTTCAACACTAACACAAGTGCGAAAAGTGGTTTTTCCACACTAATACAAGTGCAAAAGTGGTTTCCTGCACCAACACAAGTGCGAATAGTGGTTTTTCAACACTAACACAAGTGCGAAAAGTGGTTTTTCAACACTAACACAAGTGCGAAAAGTGGTTTTCCACACTAATACAAGTGCAAAAGTGGTTTCCTGCACCAACACAAGTGCGAAAAGTGGTTTTTCAACACTAACACAAGTGCGAAAAGTGGTTTTTCAACACTAACACAAGTGCGAAAAGTGGTTTTTCAACACTAACACAAGTGCGAAAAGTGTTTTTTCAACACTAACACAAGTGCGAAAAGACTAGCCATGTATGCTTCCCACTGCAGGTAGCGCAAGGCATCATGCATAATTTTATGAGCTCGCATACTTCTGTTGTAGTGATGCCCAGTTAAAACTCCATTCAGGGATCCGTGGGCAATTACACCAGATTCAATCAATATGTCAGTAAACCCAGCATCTCGATATCTTTTACCAATGCAGGCTAGGTATGCCATCTTGGTATGAAACATACCGAGGCATACAACCAGTCTTTCCTTGAATTCCTGAGTTCTCCAGCAGATCTGTTGGGCCTTAGCGTAAATTGCCTGGTCAAATACGACGACAATGACTTCCTGTGCTAATAATAATAATAATAATTCATTTATTTTGTATAGCGCTGCATCAGCATACTTGACACCGAGTTAAGATTGTCTGAACTGTGTCCATATCTGTTGGACTTGCATTTAATACCGGCAAGTATGATGCAGTGGTCATTCGTGGATACACCTTACATAACACTGTGTTAAATCCTGTCCAACCAGGAACGCCGGTATGCTTATATCTAAGCATATTGTATGCCAAGTCCATCTTTCTGGCTTTATCCTCTGCCTTTTCATGGATATTTCTTGTCATATCTACTGCAATGCGATGGAATTGGGTCCCTTCTTCTTTCCATGGCCCATAAACGTTTGGATATTAGTGGGTCGTGGATGGTGTTTTTCCCTTGTTCGTTTCATTGGATGACTGCTTGCAAGAAGATCCACTGAAGGTTGAGCCGCTCTCGTCTGAATCATGATGCCATTTGTGCTGTGGGTCGTACCCTTCCCAGATAGTGTTTCCTCTCCAAAGTCAATGTTATCCCACACGAATGTGGTCAAAGTGTGAGGCTGAATTCCCTGTGGAAGAGCGTCTTCACCCAAGTCGATTTGACGTTGTGCTAGGGCAGTATTGTGTTCCATAAGTGTGGAGTGTGAAACACCATGCCCCAATCCATTTAGTATCCCGATCAACTTAGCAGATCCAGTCAAATGGCGCACCGCTGTCGCGGAGGGGCCCCATGAAGAAGCAAAGCTTGTCAGGATATGAGCCCCTGAGCATGCATGTACATTGAGGTGAGATGTATTTCCTTTCTATGGGTAAAATATCTTTCAATCATGTACATTGTACGGGGAAGATATCAGAGCATGAGTTGGCAAGGGTACACAAAATTTGTGGGATGGATATTCGCCCATCTCCGTAAAAAAAGGGATCTTTCATGTCATTGTCAACCAAACGTTACAGATAAATAATACTAAACTATTACTAAATAAATTAAAAATGACTAACACTGACCGTTAGACATCAGCTAGTTTTGATAAATATTTAAAGACCTTATGTCGTTATGATTGTTCATGTCACTCACCTTCTTCTTTGGTTTTGTTTGAGCATGACTTCTCTTTCCTTTTGACTTTGCTGACATCGCAAAATCTTCTGTAGCACTCGTAATGATAGCCCACATTACTACTACTCGGTACAGTGTCTATACAGTATACAAGATTGGACATTGACGAAGTCGAGACCTAGTTTATTCGAAATGTCTTCGACTACATTGCCTTCCTTGCAGTCAAACTTTCTCCATTCAGCTGCAAAGCTCACAAACTTCATCCAAGAATTACTTGTACATGATATAAATCTACTTTTAGTTGATGGAACGACATGCATAACGCAAAGTTTTGAAGAAAACTCAACAGGCTTCGAATCCGAGGGAATAGGCCTGGGTGCAGCCATGTTGCTTTCTCCCGGTACACCGTTCAATAACAGACCACGTGATTGGTCAATACCACGAGGGTTGCGGCGTTATGGCCTCACTGATTGGCTGATTTTTATTACACTACCGAGGTCAACGAACTTTTTATCATGAGTATTTTTCGGTTTTTAAATTTCACTTTTTTAATTTCTGTGCAGGTTTTTACGTTGGGAACATTGATGTTCTGAATAATAATGTTATTTAGGACTCATTGTGAAGGTAGCACGTAATTCCAAGGGTTGTTGCACGAAAGAAGAAGAAAACCCATGACGTCTGATGGCCTAGTACAGTGCCTGTTAATATACGGCACTGGCCTAGTAAGTAGCACCTTCAGTCGCACGTCAGACACGGACAGCAAGTTCGTGAAGGACTTCCATGAAAAACGTACCCGTTAGCCAGCAAACGGGTACGTTCACGTTTCGAAACATCGATCCGGGGACCGTGG